>NW_026867139.1:0-153912 GCF_026571515.1 Ruditapes philippinarum | reverse complement strand
AACTGTTGAGAATTTGGGGGGAGTTTGTCCACAGAAGCTTATAACTCCCTAAAGTTTTCCCCTTGTCTCCATTTCCTTCTGTGAAAGAACAGTGGCTTGACGAAATATATCCCCCGCAGAGAGTTTTATCGGTCCACTTGTCTGTTTGTTCTGTCGCAGTCCCAATCTTCCCAATCTGATGGTGTAGTGCCCTACAAAGCTAACATCCTTTTATTACCAGTCCTCCAATGGAAATGTTTTTGAAAAGTAAAAGTAAAGGGGAAATAATTTCATTTTTTTTTTTGGCCAAGGGCAGTTAAAACTCTTAAAACTTCTTTAGTACAAGGGAAGTTAATTATGTCCGCATTTTTGAACAGTTTGTCTGATCTTGCTGATTTAAGTCAGGAGAAAATTTAGGGCAATAGGAGTATTTGCAGCAGCTCATTTGATTCTGCTTTGGCTGGTGTGACTTTTTTAATAAGAATGTTCAAACACATATCATCCTTTATCAATTCTGCTTTTTTGGGGTATATATTTTAAATCTTTTTGTGTTAACAGATTTAATTTTTATGGCTATTAATAATTTTTAGTTTATTAAACTTTGTGAAGGCATGATTTAAGATTGGCTTGATTATCAGTCGTAAACATATATTTTTGGGTTACTTTTAGATGGCATTGAGAGTTAGTAGAAACATCAGTTTACATTAAATAAACAAACCTTGAAAAATTGTTCTTTTTCATCGCTATTAATATTGTATAATATGGTGCAGTTATAGTTTTTAATAATGCAATTTGAAATAGAACTCGAAAAAAAATTTTAAAAAAATGTTTAAAGTACACTTTTTTGGGTCCTGTAAATGCCCTTTTTTCGGGGCAGGCAAATTAAGGGAAAAACCCTAGAAAACCCAATATTCATTCATTTTCCCCAATGTATATAAATTTCTGTTTTCCTTTTTTCCCAATTTTTTTATTTTTAAAACATATGTAAAATTATTTTTGATAAAAGAAAAATTTTAAAGGCTTTAAAATTTTTTTAAAACCTCTTTTTTTAAAGGGTAAAAAGGGGGATTTTTTAATACTTTTTTACTGGGGGAACATCCAAAGGGGGTTTTTCTCCCAGTCTAACCCAAAGGGACCTTTTGGGAAAAGGTTTTTTGGCGTAATCTTTAAAGGGTTGTGCAAAAAAATTTTTAAAAAAAAATTTTTTCCGCACACCCTCTCTTTCCCTTTGGTTCCCCCCCCTTAAAAGCATTTTTTAAAATTTTGGTTTTTTTCGGGAAAACCCCTAGTCTTTTTAAAAAATTTCTAGGCACTGTCTAAATTTTTTCAGAAAAAAAGTGGTTTAAAAATTTTAAAATGCTGATATTTTTTTTTTAAAATTTTTAATTTTTAAGGGTTTAAAAGGTTTTAGTTTTGAAACAGACCTGGAAACAAAAAATTTTTCTCCCTTTTTGGAAATGAAATTTTCCCCTTCCCCAGGGAAAAATTATTTAAAGGGAAATTTTTTTCCCCTTCCTTTTTTGGGAAACTGCCCATTATCATTTGGGGGAAAATTAAAAAGTTAAAAATTTTAAAAAATTTTTAAAAGTCAGCCAAAGAAAAAAGCAGGGGTCAGAACCTGCATGGGGGGTGAAAGGTTGGCCTTGCTTTATAAGGGTTTCGAAATGGCTTTTTTTAAACTTAAGTTTTCCCTGCATGGAAAGGGGGTTAGGCAAGTTATTGTTACCAGTAGCATTCAAAGCTTACCATAAATTGTCAGGTTAAGTTCCAATTATGCTATAAATGAAAGCTTTGCTATCATTATTTCAGATAATTTTACGTGGTGCACGAACATTTTTCATTCATTCATATCATATTGTTTAGGAAATAGATATCAATTCTGAGTGCATTGTTGTAGAATAATGCACGGTTTGAGTTCAAATGCGTAGTAATATTATAAATCACGAAGGCCGATAGGCCTGAGTGATTAATTACAAAGCATTTGAACGAAAAACGTGCATTATTATACAATGATGCACGAAGAATTAATATATATTTCCATTCTAACACGTCAAGAAAAAATATAATTATTATTTTAAAGTTGGACTCTATGTTTGGTGGTTTAATTTGTTTTCGCCTCAGAGTTTCCCATAGAAACGTTCTTTAAAGGCTGTCCCAGTTGGTTGAAAAAAAAACTGTCGTTAAATCTTCCGTGCTTAGAAACATTCTGAGAATAACGCATTTTGAAAACGTTGATAAAACTTTGTTTGTTTATTTTATTTCACTCTATAATTTTTCAAGTGAAATAAAAGTTATTAAAAGTGAAGTAAATGTAAAACTTAACTCGTTTGCGACATTAAAATAGCGTACCTGATCTGATTGTGTTGCACGTGCTGTTTGGCGCTACATTGTGACGTCACGTAAACAACACTTTAAACATCTGTACAGCGTTAACGACTGAATTAAAGATATTGGTGTTCGGATTCATTTTCTTAGTTAGACCATTTTCTTTCATTCTAGATAGTTTTCACAACAAAATTCGACAAAAAATTGTTTTTATTTATCAGATTTTTTAAACAAAATGGCGCCCTCAATGTGAAAATACACAGGGAGATAATAAGAACGGCGAGTGCATTGTTGTAGAATAATGCACGCTTCCGGCCTTCTTTGTCTATATAGCAAAAATTCCGATAGTGTTAGAATATTATATTAATGATTCACAATTTGCATAATTTATTTCTGTCATCACAGCATGAAAATCATTTTAATCATTTTATTTACTTATGATACAAGACAAATCAATGTTGCTTAAAGTTATTAGGGTATTCCAACAACTTGATTTGAATAAGATATAGAATATACACATTGTCTTTTATCTACATGTCCAATCATAATTATCCTTCCAAACATTTTTGAAATGAAAATTATAATTAATTTTTATTCCTTACATATTCCTTGATAGACCTTTATTCTCTTAGCAAATTCATTTCAAACTTGAATAATTGGCACTAATTTGTATTTGGAAACTTAACATTTAATTGGTCAATCTAAAAATAGTAACATAAATCAACCAATCAAACAAGTTTTGAGATAGAGTGAGAGTTAAATCTTTGTTAATGACGAGTGTTATCTAATTTTCGACCTCCTAATTATAGTGATGCCTGTCATATGGATATTCATTCATGCCATACTGACTGTATCCTGCCGTTATCACGTCTAGGATTAGTTCCAGACTTTTTCAGATTTTTTTTTATCTTTTGTTTTATATGAGCATGATGTATATTTAAGGTACGGAGACTTGTGGTGTTTGTGGTACGGAGAGTGGCAGACTGTGCATCAGATGCGAAACATGTGACAAAAGTTTATGCGAGTCGTGCGAGCAACAACACCGAGATGATGATAATCTTAGTTCTCATGAACTAGTCAGTATTCCTACATGCTCCTTGTCCTCCGAAAGTGAAGAGTCAACTCTCGTCTGTCCCAACCATCATGGAAATTCCCTGCAGGTGAGGTTTGGGCGCTCAAGTATTTTCTTCGTTAAAAAAAGATTTATATTTACCAGTAAAGCAGCACTCTTTCAGATTCATTCTATTTGTCATAGAAATTTTGAAATTTTATTGAAAAATAGAATATTGTTAAGTGAACAAGGAAAGTAATTAATTTTACACATTACAAATGGCTTGTTCTATTTAAGTAAATTAACAAACAAAGGTTAAAATATGCAAAAATAGCCCTTATTGCATAAGACACCCAGTAGGAATATGGTTATAAATACTGCTAAATCAGTCATTCATTGCATATAATATGTAAATCATTACTTCAGTAACTGTGAATATTTTTTAACCTTCTAAAACTTTTAGTACATTTGTCCCAAAGTTGATTTTCTTGAAATGTTTTGGCTCATCTGGATGCATGCAGCTTTTAAAAAATATTATGTTTATTTGATTTAATATGTTCTCTTTATGAAGATATTAATTATATCTTATTTTATAAAATGTATGCCAATAAGAGATTATTGAAATTATTTTTTCAATGACAAAAAAAAAACTGATTTGAATTTAATTATGTTTACATTCTTCTTTAAGTAAAGATTACATGATTTGTTTGATAGGCTTGAAAAAGTTTATAATCATTACCTAGGAATGCATATTATATAATTTTCTGCCTGAAATCATTTGATAAATTTATAGATTACTTGCCTTTTGAAATTTATAAGTGTAGCTTTATATAGATATAATTTGTTTTTAATATGCCTGCAACTTCAGCTTTTTGTAAAAGTATAATTATGAGCCGCGTCATGACAAAAGCATCATAATGGGTTTGCGACCAGCATGGATCCAGACCATCCTGCGCATCCGCGCAGTCTGATCAGGATCCATGCTATTCGCTTACAACTCTATAACAAGTAGAAAAACTGATAGCGAACAGCATGGATGCACAGACTGGTCTGGATCCATGCTGGTCGCAAACCCATTATGTTGGTTTTGTTGTGACGCGGTTCATATAATTATATTCATCATATTGTATTATAAAATTATGTTCATTTGTAAGTCTCTAATCTTTACCATTTTCTATCAGTTGAAAAAAAAGACACTATAATCTTGTCCATATAGATTAGAACTACTGTTTTACTAATTTATATTGTTACTTTACAAACATAAGAGCTGTCATCGATAGATATGATCGATACATACCTGTCAATTCATTATTGATGCATCGTCAATTTTTTTTTCTGTTGATCAATAATCAATACAAATTTGAAAAATCGATAAATTTATCAATTTTTGTTTCTAGCAGGTAAAGGTTAACCCTTTCACTGCCATAAGGACGGCATATGCCGTCTCTATTATTTTCAGCGTATTTGCCATATGGACGGCTTTTGCCGTTTCTTTAATAATAATAATAATAATAATAATAATAAATATATAGATAATTATACCATTGACAATGATTATTATTATACTAGCAGATTTGGAAACATATATAATTATTATAATACTAATAACAAATAATAATAATTATATTAATAATATAGTAATTTCTTAGAAAACCCTCTGGCAAATAGGTGATTAATAAATTAATAACCCTCAGGCAGTGAAAGGGTTAATAAAATGCTGGCAGATATAATGACATAGGAGATAAATCAGCTTGAATAATTTTATTTATTATATAATCTATAAATAGCTTTGAAATGCCTTTCCCTGATTGGCTAACAAGCAACTTTTTGCAAAAAATAACAGGTCAATATCAGAGTATATTCACTGTTTTTTTCCTAAAAATAGATTTTCAGAGTATATTCACCGGTTTTTCTTCTAAAAATAGATTTTCTGGAAATCCCTAAAAGACGCGAGACTATGACGTGACATCACGCCAAGTTTGTTGTTATTATTCTATATTTTATACTAAAAACGTTGAGTGGGGTGTACATAAGAGTCAAATTAGTCTATTTTTGTTACCGTTTTACATTTTTAAGAACAATAGGGATTAGCATGCCAATGGAAAGGGCCAAATTATGGAAACAGTAGGCAAGCTGAAAAATAATGATTTCCGTTGTATGCAATGGCAGATGTGATAAGCCATATAAAAGCTATTTATAAATTATATAATAAAACAGATATGTACTTTTTAGCTGTTGAATATGATGTGATATGTACTGAAAAATTAATATTGACCTCGGCTATCGCCTCGGTCAATATTAATTTTTTCAGTACATATCACATCATATTCAACAGCTAAAAAGTCCATATTTGTATAATATTTTCTTTATGAATTTCAGTTCTACTGCACAGCCTGTGAAACGGGTGTTTGTAAAGACTGTACTACGGTGGAGCATATTGGACATAATGTCATATCGCTACAAGAGGCTATAGAAGAACATAAATCCACGTTAGCAAATCTGATCACTGGTGCCAAGGATCAAATTCCACTTATACAGGAGGCTATAAATAACATTTCCGAAGTGTCTCAGTCTTTAACTAGTCAGACTGAAGTTGCTGAAAGTAAAATTGTTGAAACTTTTGACGATCTTGTCAGACTAATGAATGAAAGAAAAGATGCGCTTTTAAAAGATTTAAACACAATATATAACAAGAAACATGAAGTTTTGATGAACCAAAAAGAAAATTTAGACAGTGTTATAACCAAAATAAATCATTGTTGTGAATTTACTGAAGAGACTTTAGAAAATGGTAGCGATACTGAAGTATTGCTCGTACAGAAGGAAATGTCCGGTAAACTTCAAGAGTTCGCATCTGGTATGATTAGAAGGGAACCAGAAGAAAATGACTTTGTTGGTTTCGATACTGCTCACTGCCAAGGTTTGAAGAAATCCCTAGGTACCTTAGGATATATTAAAAATAATAGTGCCATAGGTTATAATACTACAGCAACTGGTGAAGGTCTAAGACATGCGTATGTAAATAAACCTGCTGTGATCACCATAACAACCAAAGATTGCCAAGGCGACCTTGTAAAAGTAGGTCAAGCACTCATAGACTCTGAGCTTCAAGCTACAAATGGTGATAGAATTATTCCAGCAATAACAGACCAACAGAATGGTACTTATGAACTTGTCTATTTATTACCTAGGGAAGATAACTACATGATGTTTATCAAAATATTTGGTAAACATATAAAAGGGTCACCATTCAAGGTCAAGGCCGTTAATGTTGGGGCTGAAGATCATCATGAAGCTGCAGGTAGCCATTCTAAAATCCCCAGAACTGCAGCAGTCAAACAAAAAGGGACCAAAAGGCCATCTAGTTCAAGGTCAGGATCACATAGAAAAAGCAATTTGATTGAAGATGACCTGTTATGGAGAGTTGGTGTTAAAGGTCGAAATAAAGGCGAGTTTACAAATCCGCAAGGTGTTTGTTGTATAGATAATAAAATATTGGTTGCTGACAGTAATAATCAAGTCGCTCAAGTGTTCACGCTCTCTGGTGATTGTAAACTAAAATTTGGAACACCTGGTAGAGTAGCCGGGAAAATGCAGCGACCAACAGGCGTCGCTACAACCTTAAATGGAAACTTTTTAGTAGCCGACTATGACAATAAGTGGATAAGCATATATGCCCCTGACGGTAAATACCTGAATAAGATTGGTACAGGAAAACTTCTAGGACCGAAAGGTATTGCTGTAGATAGGAACGGACATATCATTGTTGTCGATAATAAGGGTAGTAGTATATTTATATTCCAGTCTAATGGTAAACTTTTGTCAAAATTCGGATCACGTGGGAATGGAAATCATCAATTTGCGGGACCACATTATGTAGCAGTCAATGCAAGCAATGACATAATAGTGTCTGATTTTCACAATCATTGTATAAAGGTATTTGATTGTGAAGGGAACTTTCTGTTCAGTTTTGGCTCCAATGGTGAAGGTAACGGACAATTTAATGCACCAACAGGTGTCGCAGTTGATGAGTATGGAAATATTATAGTTGCTGACTGGGGAAATTCAAGAATACAGGTAACTTTACTAATCATGTTTTTTTGTATCATTTAAGCCGGGAACAAAACTGTTTAATTTTTGTACGAGGTTACTGTAATAATTGCTATTGTCTGATAAATTGCTGCCATGTAAAAATATGGTTATGCCAGCAGTCTTCATATGGATTCCTCTATTTCTGTACTTAATTATGTTATCTTATCTATTAGCATCTTTTAATAATTAGCTATTTCGTTCATGGCTATTTTCTCCTATCATTTAAATTATTTATCATCCAAGCTCATGCTTTATCAGTAAGTAAACATAACAATGTCTCTATTCTTAGGTGATTGAACTTTCATAATAAAGTTTATGCTAGTCCCCGGGTCATCTCAATAATGTACAAATTAATACTTTAAAATAATTAAATAGGATATTGAATATTGTGTCTTTGTAATAGCATAATAATTGCTAAAGAAATTATTTATATTGTTGCATAATGATTACCTTGATTTTGGCAATTAATGGAAAGATAACTTTTGTGTGCCGTAAATATTGTATGAACAAGAGTTAGTTTCCTTTATATCCAAAAAAAGTATTAGTTAAACAGGATGTAATTTAGTACATGAACAACTTTTTAACATACCCCCATGATTTTTAAATCACTTTTGTTTGTTTATATGGATACATTGTTTTGTTTTATAGGTTTTTGATAGTAATGGATCATTCCTGAGCTATGTGAACACTTCAGCTGATCCCCTGTATGGACCACAGGGACTAGCCATTACTCCAGAGGGAACAGTCGTTGTGTCCGACTCCGGGAACCACTGTATAAAGGTTTACAAATACCTACAATAAAGCCAGGTACCAGAATGCTGAGATTTGATCAAGGCTTTAGGAACCAGCTGGTGCAAGTCAACACAAATTCACAGCAAGGTCGGAAGACAAGAAATTTTCTGTCTCGGATTTTAATCAACTTCATTGGAACAATTTGTTAAACAATCTATACATCTGTCCACTATATACTCAGCCTTCAGTCAGTTTTGTATGTGTATGAGTATGACATCATGTACATAATGTCGCAGTTCAATGGGAAAGATATAAAAACTCGTAATGTGACTTGAATCTAGTCTTTCTTTTCAAAGGCATTGGGACCATAGTCTTTTTTTCTGCGTGTAATAATAAGCTTGGAACCAGTATGAAATAATTTATATTCTGTTGTTTATTATAAGCTTTCTGTCTTTATGTTGTACAAAATGTGGTCAGCTGAAAAAATTGCTTGTGGCGAAATGATTGTATCTTCATACGATATACATGTATATGCCATTATCACCTCAGTGCAGTAACAATTTTACTCCTTATATTGATCCTTCAATTGGAGTTAATCTGTTACTGCACTAAGATAACAAATTCTATTTATTTCATTCTGACAAATTAATCAATTTAACTGAACATGTTTGGAATCAACATAGATCTTACATTTTGGCTTTAATTGGATCATATATACTGGCCTTAAATGTCCTGTCAATTATAACATTTATGTAAGGTTAATGAGGTCAGGTATCGCTACCTCATTTAGAACTTAGTATTGAGATTTCAGTGTTTAAAAAATTAAATGGGACCATTATATATTGTAAAAAGTTTTTGCTAAATATATATATAGTTATGTTTTTGAGTAATGCACTGTTTTCTGATACACTGCAAGAACATGTGGTAACAGGGGTGAAATATCAGTAACTCTTGCACAAAGAATACATTAGTCATGTATGAATTGTCTCCCTTATTGAATATTTTGTGATAAATTATATCATAAAGGCATTGAAAAATTTCTCAATCACATGGGTACATCATTTCAATTTCTTTTCTTTTTTGAACATAATATATAGTTACATTTCAAACAGTGTGTCATATTGCAAGCATTGGCTGGTCCATTTTCAGTAACTCTTGCACAAAGAATACCTTTTCATATTTTTGGTTGTCTCCCTTACTAGATAGTTATTCAACATTTGAAGACTGGTTGTGATTTTGATAAAAGTTATTTTAGCTCCCTGGATTCTGGATACCATAGGGTACTATTCTTCTATTTAATCAGACTAAAGTTGTTGTTTAATTTTAGAATTTTAATAATTGCTGTCTTTTTTTCTCTTTTTGTATGTCATGGAGATTATGTAATATTATAAATTTTGGACTCTATGGTAAATCCAAAAGTCCCATGAATAAATTGTTTGAAACCTGAACACTACCACTTTAACTCATGAATTAATTTGATATTACATGTAATAATGTTATTGTTGTAAGTATAAGTTGTCATTATATAAGCTTTGAAATGATAACAATTTCAACATTTCTTAAATGGACTTTCCCTCAGTTTCCATTTTTGGAACTGGTCCATTAAAAATGTTGGGGATATCAGGATAACAATTTATAACTAGTCAGTCGACAGTATAGAGCTGGCCTTGCTCGATACTGTTAAGTCAATGTCGGTTTTTAAAAATCTCTCTCAGTTTTCCATTTTGGTAAGGGTTAACTATAATCTGTAATCTTAAGTTTGTAAATCTAATTAAATTTGAAGTAAACATAGCCTAGCCATTTATAGGTTTTTTTAGGGTAAAAACTTGCAAAAATATAGATTGATACATATTTTTGTTTTGTTTATTATCTAAATTGATTGTATATATGTACATGTATTGCAGCACTGATATAAATTATGTTCTTGAAATTTAGAAAATGCTGCATTGAACTTTGTCTAATACTTGAAATTTGTCTAATTAGATGTTTATTAAAAAATCTTTAACAATACGTATTATTTTCATCAAATTGATATACAGAAATTATGTTAGGGTACATTGTTTTTTCAGGTGTTGGTAAAAGTGAAAATAATGATTATATGTTGTTTACTATATTGTTCAAAACAGTTTGTTGTTGATACCACCAAATAAATGCTGGTTTTGCTTGATATGCTTCATATTGACTTTATTTTCTTCTTACATGG
This sequence comes from Ruditapes philippinarum, assembly GCF_026571515.1. Taxonomy (NCBI): domain Eukaryota; kingdom Metazoa; phylum Mollusca; class Bivalvia; order Venerida; family Veneridae; genus Ruditapes; species Ruditapes philippinarum. The sequence goes on along the minus strand of NW_026867139.1, from coordinate 143,530 downwards.
TTACCCTGGTGATAACTCATGGAGGCTTATTGATAGATGAAGACTGCTGTTGCCCCTTTAGAGACTGCTGTTGCCCCTTTGAAGATTGCTGTTGCCCCTATGAAGACTGCTGTTGCCCTTTAAAGACTGCCATTGCCCCTTTGACGACTGCTGTTGCCCCTTTGAAGACTGTCGTTGCCCCTGTGAAGACTGCAGTTACCCCTTCAAAGACTGTTGTTGCCCCTATGAAGTTTGCTGTTGCCCCTTATAACGACTGCTGTTGCCCCTTTAAAGACTGCTGTTGCCCCTTTAAAGACTGCCATTGCCCCTTTGAAGACTGCTGTTGCCCCTTTGAAGAACGCTGTTGCCCCTATGAAGACAGCTGTTGCCCCTTGTAAAGACTGCTGTTGCACCTGCAAAGACTGCTGTTGCCTCTCTATGAGCAATTTCGGAGCGTATAATTATATGTGTTTCATTTATTGATCCACCCCATTCTGTATGTGTTAGATGGATTCTTTTTTAACCCACTTAATTTAGATCAGATTAGAACAACATATTCGGAGTAAATTAATGTACAAACAGAAAATGTCAAAATGTCAATGAAATAATAGGAAAGTTTACTGTTTTTGTGTGTGTATTTTCCACTGAATTATATATACCTCTGTGCTTATATCCTTATTTTCTAACAAACTGCAATTGTGTTGGTTATGAAGTCATAAAAAGGCAGTGGGGCATTTATTAGGAAAGGGGCAATTATTAGAAAATATATGGTATTTCATTTATTCAGATTGGATCATCTATAAATAGTTATCCTACAGCTATTCCCCGAGTGCTAAACTATATCAGATACAAATGTCCTCAGTTATAATTTCTAATTTATATGCAAGCCATATTGTACTATTAGAAAAACATAATGTCCGGTTGTTCTTTTACAAGCATTGTAAGTCACAAAAACTGAACACAAATGCTGATTGTAGTTCTACTTCTGTATATAGAAGTGAAGTAATCCACCAGTTAAATGCAATAACCCCATCCCCCGTATGCTGGACTTTGATGATACATGTACTTCAATTTTGAAATGGTAAAATCATGGCTTTAATCCCTAGCACTGCAAGCTGGACATATCCTCCGTCATTTTGACCTCTGACAATGTTTGAACAAATAAAAGGTGAAACTTGCACCCCCATCCCCCTTAGTTGAAATTGAACACTATAAGGATCTTACACCAGCTTCCAGTACAGACCAGAATATCTAGCTCGAGGGTAACTGTAGCAGTAACCAGGCTCTGCCGAGTTTCCGCTAAATTATTACTGTAGAACTCAATATTCTTTTTCTTGCTTATATCTTTAATATTAATTATATTAAAAAAAGAACTTCTGACAACATCATGGCCTTACAGGCAATGATTAAGAAATTTTGTAAGACAATATGGTCATTTCGATTAAACGGTAAACAATATCGTAAACGTTTATGAATGAAAATCGAAACGAACCCGTTTAAACGTGTAATCGTGGGGGCCTTATTCAACATAGAAGTGAACTAATCCACCAGTTAAATGCAATAACCCCATCCCCCTAGGCTTGACTTTGATACATGTACTTGAATTTTAAAATGGTAAAATCATGGCTTTAATCCCTAGCACTGCAAGCTGGACATATCCTCCGTCATTTTGACCTCTGACAATGTTTGAGGACAAATAAAAGGTGAAACTTGCACCCCCCATCCCTCTTAGTTGAAATTGAACACTATAAGGATCTTACACCAGCTTCCAGTACAGACCAGAATATCTAGCTCGAGGGTAACTGTAGCAGTAACCAGACTCTGCCGAGTTTCCGCTAAATTATTACTCAGGAGAGCTCAATATTCTTATTCATGCTTATCTTTAATATTAATCATATCAAAGAAAGAACTTAAGACAACATCATGGCCTTGAATTGCTCACCAGAAACAACTTTTTTTCAGTGTTAGAAATACTTTTTCAAGTGAACTTGCCAAAAGGCAAATCCAGCTCAACTTCAACTTGCCCCTAAGGTTATATAGTTTCGTGACACTGATTGTTGTTGTTGTTTTTTTCTACATAATAAAAAAGGAACCTTTCACAAATGGCCCAACTTCATTGTTACCGTACATCTGGCAAGCAAAGCATTTCAACTTGCGCTTTTAATTTTCCTTTTCTTACTGTAGTCTTTTTATACTATTTTTAGCTCGACTTTTTTTTTTTTGAAAAAGAAAGTAGAGGTATTGCTATTATGAGTCACGGCGGCGTTGCCGTTGCCGTCCGCAAACTTGTACCTGGATCATAACTTTTTTATTTCTTGGTGTATTGTCTTCATACTTGGCCACAACAACCCTTGGGACAAGACCTTTTTAATACTTGCAATATAAGTCGCCTGAAATTTATAGGGACGTGTTTCAATCAAATATGTGACAACAACTATGACCTGAAATTTCCACTGCTCTAATATAAGACTAGTTAAGAATGCTACAAGACAAAGTTTGGTGATCATCCATCACTTAGTTCAGTAGAAGAAGATGCTTAAAGGTTTTTTCTATTTTTAGATATGTTGACCAATTGAAATGACATGAGCAAATTTAAGTGCAACTGTCACAAGGATGCTAGAGACCAAATTTGAAGTAAATCTGCCCAGCAGTTTCAGAGAAGAAGGTGATTGTTGATGCATGACATTGGACGACGAACGCTGGAACATCCCCCTTTGATACTAATAGCTCACCCTGAACCTTCGGTTCTGGTGAGCTAATTAAAGCAGGACATGTTCATTAGACACAACAGCATCAGTTGGATATCATGTTAGATCAAATCAATGTTGACGTCAAAGAAAAGTAACAAATAAAATTAATTCATTATTTATTAGGATATAAAGTCTACATAACAACAACAATATATCAGATGAAATTACAATGTAACAAGACTTAGTAGACTTCATCTATATTATGAAAGTTGAGAAAGTATGTACTATATATCAATCAATATATCAATGAATGTCATTCAAATGCTCAACTCTCTGAATGCTACAAGAGATAATCACCTGCTTATACCAACAGACTCTAGACTAACAATCTGGACAGATTCTAGACATACAGTGGAACCAGACTCATGATTTGCAGCCTGACCAGACTCTAGACTAGACTTTCAATTCAACAAGACTTAAGACTTGTAATCCAACCAGACTCTAGACTTGCAATTTAGCCAGACTCTAGACTTGCAATCTGATCAGATTTTAGACTAGACTTTCAATTCAACCAGACTTAACACTTGTAATCCAACCAGACTCTAGACTTACAATTCAACTAGACTTTAAACTAAATTTTCAATTCAACCAGAGTTAAGATTTGTAATCAAAACAGACTCTAGACTTGCAGTCTGACCAGACTCTAGAGTTGCAATTCAACCAGACTCTAGACTAGAGTTGCAATTCAACCAAATTCTAGACTTGAATTTCAACCAGATTCTGGACTTGCAATTCAACCAGACTCTAGATAAGACTTGCAACTCTTCAGACATACAAACCAGATTCTACACTGTTGGCTGCTTCACTCCCATTTGTAATTTAAACCCCTTATAATAACAATAGAAAGACCAAAACTCAAATTGAAAGGTCAAAGTAAAAATTGTATTGACATAACAAAAACAAAGAAGATAGTTTTCATCAAAGTAGTTATTAACATAATTGGATCATAGCCATACAAATGCTTTGAGGTAGGGAGTAAATTTAAACCAATGCTTTTCACATAGCAATTATTACCTCCCCTGACCACAATTATGAGGGTCATTTCCAATCATATGTTTAAGATAAGACAAAAATCTAATTCAATCATCTTCAGGAAAACTGATAAAATCTTTTAGCATATTGGTGCTATAATAATATATTCCTTCATATGTTCATACTTTTGTCAAAATGGCTGCCAATTTTGGCAAGGGAGGTAAATATTGCAAAAATCGGAAACTATCAATATTCAAATTATGTATAATCAAGGCATAGGATTTAAAATAATAAAAAAAATTATATATATTCACTTTTAATACAATTTCAGGTAAAAGCTTATCAAAAACAAATATCTTGGAACAACCTAAAACAGAAATTATATAAAACAACTTAGCAAAGAAATCTTATTCAAATAAAATTTAAAAAACACAAAAGAATGGGTACGCAAAACCTGTAAGGCAATTACTGCCATGGCATGTAAAATTCAATACATATTTAAATAATAGTTTTAAATTAAAGTAGTTTCTGCAGGATAAACGACCACAACCGTTGGGAGTACACAATACAACTATAAAATATTTCAAACAATGCCCCTGTTGCCCACAACCTTATATAGCAGACGGCATTTTATTGTTTCTGTTATCCTTTTATTTTTCATTTGAATATATTTCGTCTTATCAATTTTTTTCATCGTTGAGGTGAAAATTGGTCTTAATTCAGTTAAGTTGAGACATAAAATGTTTTTATATGTGTTTTACAGGTTTTTTTACTGAGAATTAGCAAAAAAATCAGATTTTATGGTACAATATATCTGTACCTATACACACAACTATGTTACTCTGCATTTTACCCTATTTTCGGACAACAAAACAATATTTTGCGACAAAGTGTAAGATGCATCTTTTTTTTTCTCACTTATTATAGAATACTGTAAATAATATGAAGGTTCAATAACACAATGTACAGGAAAACAAAACAAAACTTCAAAATAAAATAAAAATAAAAAATTTCAGAAAAATATTAGTCATTCTGTGAAAAAAAATCTCTTAATGGCAAAGAAAACATGGTTATCAGCAAAAAAAAGAGAAAAAAAATCTTGGTTCTATTTAAAAATAGAAATGGTCTTAGACTGATAAAATAATTAATGGTCTTTAAGACCAATAAAATAAATTATAAGACAGCAAAATCTCCAGTTCCTGCTAGTAATCTACGGACACCAGGCTATATATTCGCCTACACTTTTCGTTTACTCTGGACCACTGCTCTAAGCATTAATGATAATGTTAAAATATCTATGTAATCTTGAAACAAGATGTTATGAAAGTAACGGATATTAAGGGGTTGGACATGAAGCTGTCTGTTCCTTGTTGCGCATGTTTTATCGGCTTACAGCAATAATGTCTACGACCCCTGAAATGCCCAATAGCAAAAGCTAAATGACTGACATCAGTGCGTTTATTGACTTATAATTAGCATATTTGTTGTCTCCCTTGTGATCAATTTGTTCACCTTTAATTTGATGACTTTCATGTGTCGTAGTTACCCCTTTCATATTTTATTGATACCTAGGTGAATAAAGGTATTTGAATTGAATACAAAATTTTTATTAACCAGTAACAAAGTAACTGAGTCATCCGGGGAAAAAGTAACGTAAATTAGTCAGATTACAAACTAGTGACCAATGAAAATTCCATGTTGCAATACAAACGTTTGCTTATTTGCAAAATGATGAACTGTATCAAAACTTCAAGTCACTTTTATTATTTGTGTGTGTGCTTTCTTTTTTTTTTTTGAAAATGTTACACAAAATAGCCAACAAAATAATCAAAACATTAGCCAGTATGCCAGTCATTTTCTTCTGCCAATGATCTTTCATTAAGTAAGTAAATGATTTTTTACATGTAAATAAGTATCACTGAAATAAGAAATAGATTATGATAAATATAACATATAGTTGATCTATATCAAATATAAGGCAGAATTTCTCGAAAAAGATATATCTACAAAATAAATTTTTTATATAAAGCATATGAAAATATTGAGCTTTAAAATTCTGGTTAAACATCATAATTTTGTGTCGAAACTGAACAATATCAAAATGTTTTGAATTAAGGCAAATTTTTGAATTAAGACAAACAAAATCACAAAAAAAAACGTCTCAAAAGCCAAATTGTACAAATTTATTTTTTACAAATGTATAATATGATATCATATAGACTAAGTCGAAAATATTAAGTGCTCACCAAAACTAAACATGAACTAATGTATTTTCTTGACAAATTGTAAATTTCTGAAATGGAGAACTTTTAATGAAATAGCAAATACAAGATTACATTTATACAAAACAAACAGATACAAACCTACATTTATAAAGAAAATGTAATAAAATAAAAGAGCTGCGTATGAAAATGACAAAAAAACATAAACATTGTATATAATTATGAAGAAAATATTGACATGACCAATACGTGTACATGGTGCAGAAAATAAAAAATTGACAATTGCAGAAAAAAAAATGTAAAAAATAAAAATATAGTCAATTTTTTAAAACAAAACTGATTCTAATATGGTGTTTGTATAAAATAAAAGAGAGATTCAAAACAATCGTGGTTTAACTAAAATCAAACCTAAAAGCTACTTCATGTTTTAAAACAACCCTGCTTAAACAAGTACATACATCGAGTTGCTGAAAGAAACATCTAAATCATGGATGCATTTATAAATATACATGTTAAATCATGTAATCAGTAAATGTGGGTTTTTCCAATCTAATCCAGGGTACAAATAAGTTTGACTGTTAATGCTCCACTAATTCTGCTCTACAATGATCACAATATTGTGATCTACATGTTACATTTATTTTCAATATATTAACCATTATTGTAACTTTCATTTGTTTTTGTAACCCCTGATTAGCTGTGAAATTCCTAAATATTCTTAACAGTTGTTATCCAGAACTTAGCAAATGTCTATTTTTTCCAAACTAATACCCATGTACAAACAATGGGTATACCATTATAGCTTCAAGGTGCACTTCTGTTTGCCTTGGATTAGTAAACCTGTTTCGTGTATCCTCAGATATAGCTGGGAAAACCCCAAAAAAAACTTTGTTTCAGAGTCATTCTATTCAGGAGCAACTCTATTTATAAATGGATTTTGAAAATAGTTCAATAAATGATCAACATATGAGCCGCATCGCGACAAAACCAACATAATGTGTTTGCGACCAGCATGGATCAAGAACAGCCTGCCGCTGCGGTGCAGTCTGATCAGGATCCATGCTGTTTGCTTACAGACCCTATAACAAGTAAAGAAACTGATAGTGAACAGCATGGATCCTGATCAGACTGCGCAAATGCCGCAAACCCGTTATGTTGGTTTTGTCGTGATGCAGCCCTAATATGTTAAGTCAACTGATGTACAAAACTGGTTCTTCAAAAAAATTTTTTTAGAATTAGTACTTAAAACTAAGTTATCATGTAATAAAACCACCAAAACTTACCCTTTAAGTATAAAATTAGCACATAGAATCACTTTGTATCAAATAAAGTTAATAATTGTACTACATAATATTCATTCACATATAAATTTGCCACAGAAAAAAAAAGAACAAACTAAGCACTTATGTATAAATCAGTACTGTGCTTCGTTACAGGGTCTCAGTCTATAGACTTAAGTGTAACTTAACAAAATAAGCACTTAAATTAATTAGTCAAGAAAGCATTGGAGTATAAAAAACTTGACTTCTCAAACTTTACTTTATATTATTATATATATAAAAATACAATAACATAATATGAGCCGCGTCACAACAAAATCAACATAGTGGGTTTGCGACCAGCATGGATCCAGACCAGCCTGCGCTACACACAGTCTGATCAGGATCCATGCTGTTCTCTTACCAACCCTATAATAAGTAGAGAAACTGATAGCGAACAGCTTGTATCCTGATCAGACTGCGCGGATGCGCAGGCTGGTCTGGATCCATGCTGGTCGCAAACCCATTATGTTGGTTTTGTCATGACACGACTCATATGTATCATATAAAGCAGCTGCTATGGCTAACATTACATCATTTTAAGCTAAAAGCAAACTTGTCACACTGAAGAAAAAATGCTGAATAATGATTATCTACATCAAGTATTAAGACAAAGGCAATATGTATTGTTTCTGGTCAGCTAACGAAAGAAGCTGAAATATCTGAATCTATTATCATCAATCTGATCAATAATCGTAACCATATGTGGTTGTTCTTGTCGCAAAAACGACGAGCCTCAACACAATAACGAGAATGATCCAGGCCACCCCAATCACCACGCTCGTAATCATCAAATTTCTAGCACTGTTAGACATCCTCTGAGCTTCAATCATGTCCCCATCAGCTGCCAGAGTGTTTGCCTGAAAAACATAAATCAGCCATGTCACGACAAAACCAACATAGTGCGTTTGCGACCAGCATGGATCCAGACCAGCCTGGGCATCCGCGCAGTCTGTTCAGGATCCATGCTGTTTGCTTACCAACTCTATTACAAGTAGAGAAACTGATAGCGAACAGCATGTATCCTGATCAGACTGCACTGGTTTCTGAAATATGAACAGGGTTTCTGATATATTAACATAGTTTCTGATAAAACAACATTGTTTCAGATATATCAACATGATTTCCGATATGGTATCTGATATATCAACAAAGTTTCTGATATATTTATATAGTCAGGGTTTCATATCTATAGACATGGTTTCTGATATGTCAACATGATTTCTGATATATCAAAATGGTCTCTATCCATGACCATAAATGTGAACTTTTTTTGATGATCAAGTGGGAGATTTTTCTTCCAAAAGAGGGAAATTTAAAATTTGCAATAAACAAAGAGGAAAGTTCAGACATCAAAAAGAGGGAGATTTCTTTAATTTGTGAAAATACCCTTTATTTTAAGAAAAATCTTTGAAAAAAAGGCTGCAGAAAGTGGGAGTCTACCGCTGAAAGTGGGAGAGTTCACATGTATGCATGACAGCTCTGTAAATATTACTCTTAAAGGAACAGAAAAAATGATCATGAAGAAGTAATAAAGAAAATCATCCCTAATGAGCTGACAAAAATATAAAAGGAGCATGAAAATTTATTATTAAGGGGCAAAAATTATACTAAAGGAGCAGAAAATTATTAGGCCCCAGACAAGAAACAAAGAATATCTAACTGGCCTATATTCTACTGTAACATGAACTAAGGTCAAACAAAGTTTAATGTGCACACTTTTAAACTGACATGGAATTATGACACAGTAACCTTTAAAATGTTAGGAAGAAACTAATTAATAGTAAAATAATCTTATGATGGTCATACTGAAGTTAACCAATTTATTTTATGATGCTTCTTTACACTGTGTACAATTAAGCAGGTAAAAGTACACTAAATATCTTAAATGGACTTGTCCATCTTTCAATCCGGAACTATCCATTCATAATTTTTAGGGGAAAAATAAGTATAGACTGAATAGTGGACAGTGCAGACAATGATGAGACAGCAACAATGTGCTATCTTAACTCTTGGTCTGGACACTGGTTATTTGTGTAGATCTAGTTGCCAATTGTAGACTACAGATAATCATTTTTAAGTGTGTAAGAATGAGGGTAGAGTTTTAAGTAGCATCCAACACTGCTAAGGTCAAATAGCAACTTTCAAGCTTCTAAGGTGGAGGAAGACCTCAGGTACAAGTGGGCACCTTAAGGTAGAACTACCACTTTCTGTAAGCTAGCTATTAAAGAATACAAAGTCCCTGATGGCTTTCAAACCCAAAGCCAAAAGGGGTAAGTGGTTTGAAGTCGGCAACCTTGACCAAATGGTCACAAAAACTCCTAAGTCAGTGATGGAGTGTTGGATGGAAAAGTGAGAAACAGATGTTGAGGAGTTTGATGGGAGGAAAAGATAAGCATGGTGACAAGTGAGGCATCATTCTAAATTCCCCCCAGTATTATATGTTTGTCTAATCCATCAATCATACATGGTTTGAATCAATAACATAATGTTTTGTTATTACCGTTATATATGTACACTCTATAATATTCAAGTACTGATACAGTAAGACATTAATAAACAATATATAAAGGCTGATTCAGTATGCCTTTTCTTATAACTACTGCCGAATATTGTTGTTTGAAACATCATTGTTTGAGAAGAGTAATAATAGAATTCACGTACAATTTTTTTTTAGAATTTTGATTTAGACTTATATTTATTATAACCACTATGTTTTCTTCACTTTTTAAATTCATACTGCTAAATTCTTCAAAAAATATCAAGTGAATATATATCTTTCATTGAAAAGAATTATGGGAACAGACTACAATTGTTCATTATAGTACATGAATATGAAACTGTTTTTCAAATACTTACCCGATTTGCATAATAGATTGCACATAGACCTGTAGGACAGAAACAACACAAGCATGCCAGAACTGATGGGATCATGTAATCTGGAGGTCTTGGTTGTGTTACAATAACACCAGCTTGGCCAGGCTGACTCACCACCTTAAAAAAACAACATCAATACATATATACATTCTTGTTATGAACCATATTGCTATATTTTTAAAAGAGGGTGGGACTGGGGATTGTCAAGGGTTTACAAACTTTTGAAAATGTTAAGGGGCAAGGCATAAATTTTCATGATTTGACAAACTTCAGAAATTTTTCATAAAAGATAAAGAACTGGCCTCAAGATTATACAATTTGTTTTTCCTGAGCTCTGACTGAGAGCTAAGAATTTTCAATTGTCCAATGCACATTCTGTGCCTGTTTCTATCCAATCAAATACCTTAAACCTGAGCTTGAGGTTGGTAAATCCTATATACCCGTGGGCAAAGATCTGACTTTGAGGTTGGTAAATTCTTTATAATTATAGACCAAGATCTGACTTTGAGGTTGGTAAATTCTTTATAACCATGGACCAAGATCTGAGTTTGAGGTTGGTAAATTCTTTATAACCATGGACCAAGATTGGAGTTTGAGGTTGGTAAATTCTTTATAACCATGGACCAAGATTGGAGTTTGAGGTTGGTAAATTCTTTATAACCATGGACCAAGATTGGAGTTTGAGGTTAGTAAATTCTTTATAACCATGGACCAAGATTGGAGTTTGAGGTTGGTAAATTCTTTATAATCATGGACCAAGATCTGACTTTGAGGTTGGTAAATTCTTTATAATCATAGACCAAGATCTGAGTTTGAGGTTGGTAAATTCTTTATAATCATAGACCAAGACCTGACTTTGAGGTTGGTTAATTCTTTATAACCATAGACCAAGATCTGACTTTGAGGTTGGTAAATTCTTTATAATCATAGACCAAGACCTGACTTTGAGGTTGGTAAATTCTTTATAATCATAGACCAAGATCTGACTTTGAGGTTGGTAAATTCTTTATAATCATAGACCAAGATCTGACTTTGAGGTTGGTAAATTCTTTATAACCATAGACCAAGACCTGACTTTGAGGTTGGTAAATTCTTTATTATCATAGACCAAGATCTGACTTTGAGGTTGGTAAATTCTTTATAACCATGGACCTGGTTAGTAAATTCTTTATAACCATGGACCAAGATTCGAGTTTAAGGTTGGTACATTTTTTACAACCATCATTCATGGACCAAGATCTGGTAATTTTGAGATCTAGCACCAGTCTCCAAATTAACATTGCCTTAAAGTTGTTAAAATACGTGTATATATATAATGGTGATCAATAAAAGTTGAACTCTTCTATTGATTGAAGTCATCAATGATGCTGAATTGGAATCATCTAATCACATGGTGCTGGAATCCACAACTCATTACTGGGTTTATATAACCCTTGGGTAATCAGAGTACTAGTACAAATATACTGGTACAATGTTTGCATTAAACCAATGGTAAAGTTCAATCTAAATTCTATAGCTTTTGACATGCTGACAAATTAAAAGTCTGGGGATTTTAATATACTAGTATATGAAATTCATAGCTATGATTTGAACAATTTATGTCTCCAGGACCTTAACAACACAAGTGCCATTGTCACAAAATATGCCAGTCACAAAAGCTCAGTCTCATGATGGTGAACATTTACATGTTTAAGAACATGATTGTTTAAATTAATAATGACTAAATAGTCCATACGAACATTTTTAATTCAACTTTTTTATTATCTGACCTTTCTCCTCTGCATGTGACCTTGATCTTGACCTGAATTTTGAACTTAACACTACACATCACATTAGTGATTATTTGTGCCAAATCATATTATATAATCTATCAATGCAGTATTATAAAAGTTTCATAATGTACAAGAATTTGCATCTGACCCATAAGTATGACCCTGACCTTTGACCTAGAAATATGGTTCAATTGTGCAACACTTCACCTCATGATGGTGAACCTTTTATTCAAGTAATTCTTCAATCTTTCTATGCATTTTGAGGATACACTCCCAACAAAATCTCTAGTCTATATCTTATGATTTTGGTAACCTAGATCTTGTATTTATTGACCTAGATTACACTGTGGATACTGTGCCTTTGTAAGATTGTAAACATTTGTAACATAATCCCTAAATTTTTGACTATCTAATTAATGGTCCCTGCATTGACCCAAAAAAGGAGAGATAATGCATATTGTAAGAAAAGCATCCATAAACTATATCATCTTTTGTCAGGTTCCATATTGATTCAGAGAACAAAACCAAAACTGACCACTTGTTCAAGGTCAAAGATAATCGATGGTCCAATTGTATTGCCAATATAACTTATCAGCTGGACCATTCCAGCAGAATACATTGTATAGCAATACACTTCACTTTATAGTGAGAGTACAGATTTGCCCCAGGCAATAACTGGTGAATAAAATCAATATTGATATCATTGGATATTTTATTTTGGTCTTTTGGCACTGAGTATGCTAAAAAGAGTCTTAATCAATAACTGTTGGATGTGATATGTTGATGGAATCTTTTGGATACCAAAATACCAAAATTCAAGAGAATTACATTATAAATTTATATTACAACATGTGTGTTCAACAAGTCATACAAAAAAATGATTTTCTCTAGGGCAAGCTACATTGTCACATCGCTTCAATCAATGGTATATTACCTCATTAATATTCATGAGAAGAGAAAATTACTGTATTTGCATATTTTGCAATTTATCCCGAAATGTCACAAATGTTGCAGCAAATTGTCTGGGGTTGAGTTATTAATTTTTTTTCGTTTAATTTAGAAATGACATATTAATACACCTAAAATTCTAATCAAGAATTTAGTTAAAAATTTTACAATTGTACAAAAGGAATATCTGTATTGTGAATAAGATGACATGCAACTTTTTCAATCCCAGATCTACACTTTGCAAGGAATGTTTGTCATAATGTTAAGTTGTACACAACCCCTAACCCCATTATGTGACCTTTTCCCCTATGACCGTGCAGACAGACAGACAGTCAATGACATTATGTTATATAAAATATCACTAGAGAGATATAGCTTAAATGTTGAAAAATTGCATCCCCCAAATCCAGTCCCAACTGCAGATGAATAATTACAAAGAAACTGTTTTGGTTTTAAATTTGCCTTAATATGTGGCTATAAATATGTTTAAAACTGTTTATTACATCATATACACATAATAATTAACCGCTATATACTTGAAATATGATTAGAGTTATACCAGTCTGTCCATATTATTGTTTGATTTTATTAACCTGTCAATTTCATACTGATTATACGGTCAATGCACAGAATATATTAATATTTGATAAATGTTCGGTTAATTCCGTGAAATTTAAGCAGTAAGATATGATTAAATAAATCTGGTTTCTATGCAGTACTTACACTGACCGTTATAGCGCAATAGGGTAAACTACGGGTATATAATTTCTTAATGTCCTACGTGTTGTAAGATCGAGACAGCGTATGTTCAGATATTTTTTCTAATTTATAACTATTTTCAACATTTTTTAAGTCTGTTCTCTCTGTTTTAATAGGTTTGCACTTTTTTGTTAATTCTCTTTGTATATAACATTGTTAAAGAATTAATATTCAAAATTCATTCGGATTAAGATCAATTAATGTCATTTCAGTGCCGTAAAATACAATACAAAACGTGACAAGTCAGTGTTTCCTAGTTGTTTCATATCTGTGTAGAAAATTCTGAAAGTGCTTGATCATTTTCATTATAATATACATGTACTTAAAAATAAAGAAAACATAAGTCTAAAAATAAGTGACGTCTAAAAAATGTCAAAAGAAGGGATCGAACCTCTGACCCTTCATACATAAGGTAATCACTTAACCGACTTTGCTATTGTGGATGTTACGAGAACCTACATTAAGCTAGTGGGAAATTCCAAAAGTTAGCTATATACTCCATATTAATTCTCGTAAAATAAACGGACAAAACCGAAGTAGGATCGAATATTTAAATGAGTGCTATAATGTATTCATAATTGACAAGTCAATAAAATCAGACTATAAACTCATTTGAAATATGATCCCAGGCATACCAGATCCCGTATAACCGGGATTATTTCCCATCACTTTTGTCACATATGACTTTGAGGAATAAATGATCTTTTCCATTCATATTGGTCACTGTGTTACTAACACAGTAGATTATACAAGGAAAAAAATATGTTTTACTGACAAAAAATGATAACATAACTATTATAAATTGTAAAGCTGAAAATGTAAAACTTACAATTTGTTGTGTAGCATAAGGTTGTCCTGGTTGACCATAAGGAGGTTGACCATAGGGTGGTTGTCCTGGTTGACCATAGGGTGGTTGTCCTGGCTGACCATAGGGTGGTTGTCCTGGTTGACCATAAGGAGGTTGTCCTGGTTGACCATAGGGCGGTTGTCCTGGTTGTCCATAGGGAGGCTGTCCTGGTTGTCCATAGGGTGTTTTTTCTGACTGTTGAACTGGCTGGTATCCGCCTGGATATCCTCCCTGTGCATGCTCATAGGATGGTGGTCCCTGGTTCAAACCTTTAAAAAAAAGAAAGCTTTTAAAATCATTTTAAGCAGTATAAGCAAAAACCCCTAACCTTGCATTCCAGATTTTGAAGTGAAATCACATATCATCCTCTTATTGCTACATTTTCATTGAAAATATCACTTCCTGTGAGTTAACAATAGTGGATTTAGGTAGCATTAGACTTTTGTTATGGGTAAAAAGCAAAAAAAGGAAAAAAATAGTGATACTGACTAAGTTGGCAAGTGAAAAACATCAGTTTATACTATCTTATAACTACATTTGTAACCTTGACTTTTCACTAACAAAGGGAGTCATGGTTACAGGAGCATCAACAACTTTTGGTCATCAAAACATTACAGATAATCTTTTTTAAATAAAACAATATACAGTGTATACTGCAAATTTAAAGTAACATCTGACTTGACATAATTATATTATTTGTATGTCCTTGACACTACCTGACCTATATAGAACATCAGTTGCTCATAGGAACAGGCACAGCTGTTTTATTATTTTAGTCAATAGACTGGTAATGAAATTTAGCAAAGTTCAGTATTAATATATGAATGGATGTGCAGGCTGCCCTGGCTCTAAACTGGTTGCCAAGGCTATTTTTTCAGTTCTAGCAGGTGAAACAACAGACCTCCATTGATTCTGTCATTATAAGGTCAAAGGTGAAGGGCCACACAACAATTAACAACGCATCCATCATGTTAGCTTGACTTGTTTTGAAATGGTTGAGCTTAAAATGCATTTTTAGCATCAAAGTAATTTTAATCATCAATTAATATATTAAATATTATAACATATAACATTACATTTTACTTTTCTAGTAAGACTTTTTAAGTTTATTGTTTCAACCTAACTCTTTTTTTTTCCTAATCTTAAAAAGTACAAAATTCATACTTTTTTAATCTTGACATATTTGTATCAGAGTTAACTGCAGTAGGTATTAGTTATTACCATGACAACTACAATCATTTTGTAAGCCTCTGCTTGTACTTCACAAACAGGGGGAAATGTTTACAATTATTCCAGATCTGAAGCTATCTAATAGTGTATGATATTTCATGCCTAAAATAATTTTGTTATCATTTTTCCCTTCAAGGTTGCCAGACATTGACTAATATAGCCAGTCAGTAACAGTTTTCCCTGGCCTGGCTGATGAACAATTTAGGATCATTTTCAAACAACAATATTAATAAATGACATCCCTTGTGTAATTCATTAATTAAATGACTGCATTATTTTCCTGTGTTTATTTATGCAAATGTTTATAAAACATTCACACTGCACATAAATAATTTAACATATACAGTAAATAATTATTATTAAGCATCCTAAAAGTCATGCAGGTTTATAAAACCCAAGGGTAAAACATAGAGAGATATACTGTAATATGTGAACAATTTAGGACAATAAATGACATCCCTTGTGTAATTCATTAATTAAATGACTGCATTACTTTCCTGTGTTTATTTATGCAAATGTTTATAAAACATTCACACTGCACATAAATAATTTAACATATACACATAAATAATTATTTCACATTGGCAGGTTTATAAAGCCCAAGGGTAAAACATAGAGAGATAATACTGTAATATGTAATTTTTCAGTTTTCCATTGCAATTTTATTTACATTTCAGAAAATGCATTTCAATCGAAAAAAGTTCAAATGAAAACCTTGAAATTGGTGGTGAAAATGCCTGATTGAGCTTACAACATAAACGAACACAATGTCTCTTGAACAAAAATTGAGCTTGCTTTATTGATCTATTTCACACTTGCTGAACAGTACTGTATATGTTAAGAATTACTTCACCTGTATTATATAATACAAATTAAAAATATTTTGATTGACATCAATTGTCTTAAAATGATTTCCATTTTCAAGACACATATACATGTAATATTTGAAGTCAATTGTAATGTAAAGGTTGAAAAACAAAAATGGATTCAAGAGCTCTTTCTTTTTCTTGTTCCATGCCAAAAACTTTATTGTTTCACTGGAATGCCAATTATTTTAAAATAAATATTTTAGTACAGTAGATCTACATGTGAAAATACTGACAAGTGTAGCACAGTGCAATTATTTCGTGCATATTAACAATTAGGTAATTAAGTCATTTGATTTCATGTAATATCACAGATTTATATTCAATGTAATATAAATCTGTGGTAATATGCATGCATCAATACATAATTTTATGGGCTTAAAAAATTATAACTGTGATGAAAAAGGATCTAATTATTTAAATAAAAAAATACCATGCCTAAAATTATTTGGACCAAAGTTTGAAATAAATATCTTTGTACTTAATTTTTCCACAAAAAAAAACTACCCAAAACAATGTAACAGTTTACCCAAAACAATCATAAGCCCGATCGTGTATTTTGACCAGCCGTAGCATCAACACTTCGACAACAGTGAGCACACGTATAATTTTGATACCAGCTACGCACCTGCTTTAAGCCGTTAACAGGTTAAGAGTTAGACAATTAGGCCTCCACTATTATAGGCCTAACGCTTTCTTTGCAGGTGTGAAAATATATTAACATACGGTGTCATTTGATCATAGGAAGAAAACGAATTCTGCTGGAACATTTGCTTCTAAGTAGCAGACATATTTTAACAGCCCCTGTAATAAAAACATTAATTGGCCGTGCAAGTTTTATATATCTGTACTTCAAGAAAAAATGGCGATTTTCTTCATATAATTAGAAAATGTTTTGGAACCGTGTAAACACGTTGTTACATATTATACCACTATAAAATGTTTGCACTTACCTTGTTTTTCACTCATTCTTAGTATTTTAGTAATGCACTCCTATTTTGTTGATAATATGTTAAAAATCAACAGTTTTCTTTTTATCTTAGGTCACGACGCATGCCCGCGACGCTATTATTTATTCAACAGGCTGAGTTCAACAGGCCGAGTGAAGTAAAAGGTTAAGGAAGTGTCCGCTCTATTCAATATCGCGTTTACAGTATGCTTTATATGTTTTCACTACTAAATGATGCGAATTCAAAAAGATGTATGATATATATATATATATTTTAGTTACTGATAATTTCTGGATTACTCAAACTTTACGAATATTTCGAAACACAATAGATCTAGTTTATGATATATCAAATCGATGTAGGCTATACATTGTATATTAATTATTATAAAGACCGTTTGAGTTTCGAAATAGATACATGTTTTCGAGAGAAAAAATGCTTTTGATAGGCCTGGCCAGCAGCTGAAACAAACTATTTTGAAATACATTATTTCATTACCATTATATTTTGTACATCAGTCACATGAGTCAGGTCAGGCGCAGTTCAATTTTGCAATATAATTTGAGCCGCGTCACGACAAAACCAACGTAATGCGTTTGCGACCAGCATGGATCCAGACCAGCCTGCGCATCCGCGCAGTCTGATCAGGATCCATGCTGTTCGCTATCAGTTTCTCTACTTGTAATAGGGTTTATAAGCGACCAGCATGGATCCTGATCAGACTGCGCGGATGCGCAGGCTGGTCTTGATCCATGCTGGTCGCAAACCCATTATGTTGGTTTTGTCGTGACGCGGCTCATTTGTTGCTTCTAAAATTTCTCAATAATGGTTGCTATTTTGTATCATTATCAAATAGATTCATTGCTTTTTTTAAACAATTTTTGTTACATGAGTATGTACCATAGTGAGAAAATAAGAAAAAGAAGATTTTTCTTTAAAAAAATATACATATTAAAAATTCGAATTGCAAAACTATTATCAAAATAAAAGAAGGTTTAATTAATTCACCAGATGTGAATATTATATAGCATTCAAAACTATTGACCATGCAGCTCCCCTATACTTAAATGAGATTTTAACTTTTTATAGAAACGGAAAGTTTCCGTTTCTATAAAAAGTTAAAATCTCATTTAACTTTAACTATAATAACATTACGAGCTTGTACTGTGTACCAACTATATCTAAGATGGTACGAAAATATGAAATAGTAACGTTATTCAGTATAAGTAAAAAAGAGTAAATACCTCCCTACATAAAATAGGGGAAAACGCAATCCCTATAGAACGTAGAAAACGACAAAGCAGGCTCGGATTGTGATAGTAGTAACCATGCCCCCCCCCCCCCAGCACCGGCTTAATCAGATTTCAACATTTAAATATGAAAATGTTGTTTTTTTTAATTTAGAAGTGTTCATACGGCCTTCAATGTCACACTTTCATGCAATTCCATTAAAGCGAGGAATATAATAATAATAATAATAATAATAATAATAATAATAATAATAATAATAATAATAATAATATTTTTATTTAAAGAAGGTAACACATGAAGATACAAATGTATATAATCGACACACTCCTATTTTAAATTAAGATACGTTATTTGTTTTCTATGAACATATCGGAGCGTCACGTTTATAAATCCGTGTTAGGTTTTAGCCCAAAACCGGTTAAATAATAGGAAAAGAGGTTAGAATGCAAAGATGTTTTAAATTATGTTTTAACATTACTTTTGTTTATTTATGATAAGATATGACATTTTTATGTAGTTTAGTTGAATTTTTTCTCCAATAATTGCACGCTATATTATCTTGTGAAGTACAGTCCTAACAGACATTGGTACTTCGTAATCAGATATGTTTTGTAATTGTTGTCAAGTATAACAAAATAGAAGCAAAATGTGCTATCTTATCATTATTTAAAAATCTTAAAATTCTTTCGATACGGTCGTTTAAACCTTTTACACGGTTCATGCGGTTATTAAGTCGCCGTTTTGCTAACCGTGACACCTCTAATCTAAATGTTATAACAATATCCCAGACAATATATAGAAACACAAACACAAAACATCATAATAACAACTACTTTGTTTTTCATTAAGGTTTTGTCCAATATCTTTTTTGACAAACGCTCCTTTTAGGTATTAAATATCATTTATACAATTTTCATTTACAAATATTTTAACAAATATACATGCATAATAAATATTATATATGTAATGACAGAGTTTTGAAGATATTTATTTGATCTGCAAGATATATTGTTTATACTTTTTTTAAAAGATGTCAGAGAATTAGAAGAACGTATATTAGATGGTATTCTATTACAAAACTTTGCACCATTGTAGCAAAAAGTCTTTTTACCATAGTTTGTGCGATGCTTAGGTATAACTATGTCATTATGTGGTGCTGATCTTAACGCTGGAAAAAGTCAAAATTTCAAATATATAAGATGGGTCTAGGTTATTACAAGCGTTATAAATAAGAATTCCAGTATGAAAATTACATCGTTCATTGGACGATATCCACCAAAGTTCTTGCAGTATATCTTGATTTCTTAAATCCCTGATGTTTTGTTTTAAATAATCATTGCAGCTCTTATTTGTATTTTACCTATTTTATCTAAAGACTTTAAATTTCCTTTGCTCCAAACAGTACAGCAATAATCAAAATTCGACATTATGTATGCATTATAAAATAATTGTTTTATTTCATCTGTCAGATATTCGCCTCATTAATACTATATATTTTTGAGTTAAGTTTTGGACAAAGTGCTTCAATTTGATTATTCCATGACAAGTTCTTATCAATATAGACACCTAATAATTTTTGTATTTTTACATTTCTATTTTTTGTTTTGCAATACATAAAGTAAGTTAATTGAAATAATAACTTTTTTATTTTATTTTATTTGGATGGTTTAACATACATGTATTGTTTAACATAGAGAAAATAAGAATCCCTAAAGAAAGTCCAAAATTGAAAATGTTGCAGGCTCGGTCTAATCGAGCCTTTTCATGGACGGTACTGTCAAGTGCAAACCACAGTCCATGCCCCCTGGCACCGTCTTAAACAAAATTCAACATTAAAACATAAAACGGCAAAACTTTGAATCCAAAAACATCTGCAAATGTGTTCATACGACACTTCCGTGCCATTTCATGAAAAGCGGCGTATGGTCCCTAAGTAAATGAAAGCGTGTGCACAATGGGCGGAACTAAACACAATGAGGTTTTGAGGGGATCAGAGGTTATGAAACCTGCATATCACAGATAAGACGCGAAAAGACAAAATTACACGATCGATCTATATCATCCAAATTCTGCTGAAGACTTTCTACTACATTCAAATCATGATCAGATACATGATCGTTCATATATCGTCAGCATAAAGGCCTATGGATAAAATAAAAACATGGTTAGTTTTCCCCGCAATGCACTGTAGGTTTTAGGGATTTTATGACTGGCTGATGCATCAACAGCACAAAATATCTGCATAACTTATGAGTTTTAGATAATATTGCGCAGGCTGGTCTGGATCCATGCTGGTCGCAAACCCACTATGTTGGTTTTGTCGTGACGCGGCTCAAATAATTTCCTATTTTTATGTAACATTAAAGGGACTCCACTGAGGTTTTTGACATGGCAACCATGGCTTTATTTTGTATTTGTTGTTGAAATCTTGAAATATGCAACACTTTATGTATGTGTTTCTAAACTTCGGTAGTAAGTAAACTCAATTTCGAACACCAACATCTACGCAGTCGGTAGGCAACCATTTTATATAAATACTTGATTAATATACAAAA
This sequence comes from Ruditapes philippinarum, assembly GCF_026571515.1. Classification (NCBI taxonomy): domain Eukaryota; kingdom Metazoa; phylum Mollusca; class Bivalvia; order Venerida; family Veneridae; genus Ruditapes; species Ruditapes philippinarum. The sequence goes on along the minus strand of NW_026867139.1, from coordinate 122,233 downwards.
ATATATATGAAAGTTATAGATATTATATCAATTGAGCACATCAATAATATATTAGACACTTATGGAACATCATAAACTAAGGGTACCTGATAACATCTGATATTATTCTCGTTATTTTGGACAAAATTTAAAACTAAGAACTTGTGTAAAATAAACTCAGTACGTTCTTACATAAAATAAACTGTTCAGTTGAAAATTTATTTTGTTTGTTTTGGGTTTTACGTCACATCGACACAGTATAGGTCATATCGCGACGTTCCAGCTTTACTGGTGGTGGAAGACCTCAGGTGCCCTTCCGTGCATTATTTCAGGCACGAACGGGCACCTGAGTAGAACCACCGACGTTCCGTAAGCTAGCTGGATAGCTTCCTCACATGAAAGAATCCAAAGTACCTGTCGGGATTCGAACCCACAGCGGTGAGTCTCTCGAAAATGTAATGAGATTTGAATGCAGTGTAAAATGTTTTGTGGGAGGAAGAATTGTTAAAAAGAACTAGCTGTGCAATTTAACAAAAACTTAGGCAAAAAAAACGTGTATGTAGCGCATGAACCATTGAACCTAGATAAAAAACTCATTAATTATCATGCTGAAATTGAAAATTATCTTTTTTAACAAAAGACATGTTTAAGTATACATACAATAAGCTTTGATCTTCTATTATCTTTTGCTGTTCATATTTGTGTTCATTCCATTCGCAGTTGTATTTAATTAACAAAAAGCTTTGAACTGGTGTGTTGTTTGTGTGACCGTAAACGAAACGCCGTTTTTCTTTTTGAAGCTTCCAAGTAATAATCTAGAAAATGTAATTACATTTTGAAGTCGTTGCTTTTCTGTCTCAGTTTGCTTTTAATTATCTATTTTCTAAATACTTAATAGTGTCAATAAGTAATAGAAAGAGCATAGAAACAGGAGGATATCTGATTTGTACAAGGAGGCGTAGCCCCGAGTATAAAGCAGATTGCCGAGTGTTTTGATGTTTTTTTCTCTTTTGTATCATAGTCAGACATGAAAACACATTCCCTGTTGTCACAATATGAAACCCCAGAAAAAAGTAATCAATGAACGAGCATCTGAATATTATATTTCTGTCGATTTCCTTTTCTCTGCCGCCACAATTAATATGTAAACCCCAGCAAAAATAAGTAATAGAAAGAGCACCGAAACACGAGGCTATCTGATCTGTACGAGGGGGCGTAGCCCCCGAGTATTAATCAGATTGCCGAGTGTTTTGGTGTTCTTTCTCTTTTGTATCATAGTCAAACATAAAAGCACGTTCTCTGTTCCACAATACGAAACCCTGGCAAAAATGAACCAATGAACGAACATCTGAATATGACATTTCTGTCGCTTTCCCTTTCTCTGCCGTCACAATATGTAAACCCCAGCAAAAATGAGCCAATCAATGGGAATGCTCTGGCGTGATGGTAACTAATACCCGCACTCCAGTTAACGCACTGTACATGTATATGTATACGATTTAACCCTGACACATTTTCAACAGAAAGGTCTCCAAACTATGATACAAACCAATCAATGAGCATGCTCTGGAGTGCAGGTTTTACGCACTGTACATGTATATGTATACGATTTAACTCTGACAGATTTTCAACAGAAGGGTCCCCAAACTATGATACAATATAAACAGAGAAAGCAAAAACCTTTTCACTATCGTGTTTCGCGAAAGTCTGCCCTTTTGTCGGCATGGCTGCATGTGATACAGTATAAAACAAATAATATAGTTTCTGCATATAACACAGCCATCTTCTATATTTTGTTGCTCACTATTCATGTATGCAATGTTTGGTGTAGGATCGTGACAATAACACGACTAATTTGATCAATATTAGTTTTGTAATGTGGCAACATACGCCATTTAATCGGCGGGAACTAATAAAGAAAGAATTTCTTTAGATAACTTAAATTCAAGAACGAAAAAAAGAAAGGAAAGATCGTCCCATTTATGCTATAAAACATGGCTACATGATGTTAACATGACCAGTTAATACTAATTCGAGAATATGTTCATATCAAGGGAAGGCACACTACGTTTAAATTGGTCACACAACAACCCGAGAGCAATCTACAAAACCCTTAGCACTTAGATAAGTAAGGAGGTTTATGTTGTTGAACTTTCCTAATGGTGTATTTACCAAATGGTATAAAATCAATTACAATGTCATTTTGATTCATTTATTTATGGTCATCAACAAAATCGTAGATCCATGTGAGCATTTTACATTTGAAAAGCAACGGCGACTCCAAACCAAACATAAAGGTTAAAATTGTAATGAAAATGCAACAGCATACGAGTGATCAAAGTTAAAATCAATCAATCAATCAATCAATCAAAGGAATTTTTATAGCGCGACACTTTATACAGTTATATTCTGTTGCGCTTCACAAGATCCGATAATGTCAAAGTCATTTCCACAGTTTAAAACTATATACACATTTGACGAAACTTTTTATCTATAAAATTGTTCAAAGAGGTGTGCTTTCAGTCTTTTTCTGAATGCAATTTCCGATGCAATGCACTTTAATTCTTTTGGTAGGGCGTTCCACCATTTAGGTCCCATAACAGAAATAGATCTGTCAGCAAGTCTGGTCCTGCGTCTTGGCACAACAAACTGTGTACACGTGTCATCAGCAGCTGATCTTAGACTGTATATTCTGCTAACACAATTAAACAAAGTTATGAAATACGTTGGAGCTGTTCCATGTATTACTCGGAAAACAATAAGAATTACTTTAAACATAATCCGTGCCTTGACTGGTAACCAATGTAAAGATTTTCTGAGATCAGCAATAGGTTGGTCATACACATTCATTACTACCCGAGCAGCCTGGTTTTGGAGTCTCTGAAGTCGATCTATTTGATAAACTGGTATTTCTGCAAAAAGTCCATTACAAAAATCGATGTGGGAATTGACTTAACCATGAACTAGTATTTCCATTGATTTTTTGAGACAGATGCTTACGAATGGATTTCAGGTTCTTAAGTTTAGAGTAGGCTATTTGACACTTTTTTCGTATATGCCTGTCAAAACTAAGTTTGGCATCAAAGCAAACACCCAAGTCCCTTACATGGTCAACACATTTGACAAAACAATTACCTACATTCCCACCGGGTATATCAACCTTTGCTAACTGTTGTGTGGTACCATATAAAATGATCTCTGTTTTTGCATTGTTCATTTTCAATTTATACTTTGCCATCCAAGAAGAAATATCATCCAAACAAGCAGATAATTGTTCAAGAACATAAGTTTCATTTTCTTTGTTTCCAGCCTGAATTTGTAGAGCGACCTTATGATCATCAGCATAACCATGTAACTGAGCCGGGTATTTCTTCACAACTCTATTTAATGCTGCGATATACAAGGTAAAGATTACTGGGCCACCAAAGGAGCTTTGAGGCACACCAAACATCAGGTTTTCTTGTCTTGATGATTCATTGTTTATGATAACTTTCATGGTTCTATCAGTCAAGTATGATTTGATCCACTGTAAAGGAACGTCATCTATGCCAAAGTCATCATGAAGTACCCAGATAGCAGACAGTAGTTGGCCCAACGTTGGGCCAATTACATTTGCTTTGTTGGCCCAACACATAATGCCAACGTAGGCCCAATGTCAATTTGCTAATTGGGGCAACGTTGGGCCAACGGTTGGTATATGGTTGGCCCAACAACTGCTTTCCTACTCTTATCGTTGGCCCTCCATTGGCCCAATGACTGGTTTTCCTTCCTATGGTTAGCCCTCTGTTGGCCCAACAACTGGTTTCCCTTCTTCTTGTTGGACCCCCGTTGGCCCACTGACTGGTTTCCTACAATAAACATTGGCCCTTCGTTGGCCCAATGCCTTGTTTTCATAAAAGAACAAAATATATACTAATTACTACAATTTATTACTAAATGTTGTTCACATATCATTTTCATTTTCTTCTCTTTGTTGTTGCAACTTTTTAGTCAATCTCTTCCTCTGCCCGCCTTCCCTATCCTTGGCATATCTTAGCCACTCCTTCATTGTCTTCTCGATTTCATTATTAGTAGACCCCGGTCTTCTTCCTCTTACAGCATCTGAAATTTATACAGTTTACTGATTTTATTTAAATATACACTACTAATTATAATTTACTAGTACACATAAATCTGTCAAAATGCAAATAGAGCTAAGGGGATAAGACTTTGATAGTAAAGAAATATTTTGAATCACAAGTCAATAGATATAATAGTAAGTAGAGATATTTGACATAATTAAAAATTTTAACCTAAAATTTTTAAGTTAAAAAGGGGCATAATTCTGTCAAAATACAAATAGAGTTATGATGATCATTTACAACACAAGAGTCACATCTTACACCCACGGTGTAAAATAATTTTCTAGCACCGGTGAAATCACCTTTGAAAAAGTAAAAATACAAACCTAATATGACTTTTTTAAGTCTAAGTTTTTCGAATGGTTTTTTCGAGCCTTTTCCAACCCAGTTGTATTCTAGGACAACTTCCTGAGACAAAGTGTGAGACATAACACGGCGAACAATGCTCTACCAATTAGACATAAATTTGCTGTCTGAAATGCAATAAAAACAATTTTTGCAGTTGGTTAAAGAAATTTGTGTTTAATGCGAAGTTACACTTAAAATTAAATTTACACACAGTTTCGTATACACTCTACTGCAATGAGTGGTGTAACTGCTAAAAAGTCTAGTAACAAAGCAGAATTTTGCAAATAACTCATAATCAATCATAATTACCTATTTATACTCAGAACAGATTGTATGAGCTTAACACTGCAGTGCTAATTGTAGCTTGTCAGTTTTTACTAACTTGCATTTTTTTTTGCAGTTATCACAATAAATTCAGTTGTAAAACTATAAACATATCATATTTTAAGCTGATAAACACTGATATAATTAAATGGTTTTAATTTCATTACAAAAATCAAATTCATTCTGGCTTGTTTACCTGAAAACATCAAAGTATTTTCCTTTACCAATCCGCCATTTTGTATTAATCACATGACCTGGTCACGTGGATAGTATAACAGGTTTTAAATGCAGGTTTAAATACATTACTATATTAGAGGGTTTATTTAAAAGATTAAAGTAAAAAACTCTAGATCTACTTACATTTTTCAGTGTTGAGAAATTGCAGTCTAATACAAATTTATTTAGATCTATCTGTAAACACGTCCACGCAGCTTCGAAATCAAGCGAGGGAAAGGATGGGTAGTGCCAAAATGATCCTATTTCCATTTATTGATAACATAACCAGAGGTTAATTAGAGTTCAGAGTGGAAGATTCCGGAGGTTTATTATGGTTATTCCAGCACATGTATAATTGCTTTAGATTATACATCAGATCTTCAAGATTTCTATAGATCTATTGATACATACCCCCTACTACTGCATAGCCTGGTCATTTCTAGACTCAAAAAGTAACAACGCTTGACACTTTGAAAAAAAGGAAAAACATCCCTAAATCCAATGACTGATCCATAGGGATACGTCATTATTTCATTTTATAAAAATTGTAATGTTGCTTATTACGATATCAATATTTGAATATTTCATTTCATTGAGCAACATTATTGTATGTTTGAATTTTTGAGATTACTGAAAACAATTGTAGTCTTTAATTGTTAAGTAATTGTTATGCTTTTATTTACAGAAATTAATACCTTCTCCTACCATAGGTATAATATTAAACTGTTACAAATATAGTCGCCGGTTTCTACCGGCGACTAATTATTTCTTACATTTCTCATTTAATTTATATGAGTATTTCTTGAATGTGACAATATTGAACATGGCTTCAAAAAAACTTTATAAACTTTAGTCTTTACTCATTGTAGTGTACTGTTTATATACAGTAAAATATCTACATGCATATCTGTCTTTAAAAAAATAAATTTTGGGTCAGGTGCAGTAATATATTTGACGAAAATGTATCGTTGGTCAAACGTTGGCCCAACATCTGTTTTAAAGTACATATTTATCGTTATTGGGCCAATGCAGAAATGTCGCTGGCATTAACTTATGGTTGGTTCGACGTTGGGCCAACAACTGCATTTATAGTACATGTTAATTAGAGTTGGGCCAACCATGGCCCAACAACGATTTTCCTATGACGTTTTTCCGTGGTTGGCCCAACCACTGCATGTTTACAGGGTATATGAAGCGCAATGGGGATGTCAATGGTGTCGAACGCAGCACTGAGGTTAATCATAACAACTATTGTAATTTGTCCATCATCAACTGCTTTCAGCAAATTATCATACATTTTTATCAAAGCAGTTTCTACTCCATGGTTTTTACGATATGCACTTTGATACGATGGCAAAAGTTTATTTGTCTCAATATGTTTAGTGATTGAAATTGTCGTGCACGCACGAAATTCCGCTACTGACCATGCGCGGGCAACATACAAACAATGACTCAGATCAGCCAAGTTAAGCTAACATTTGAAATAGTTTTTAATTTTGATAAATCCATCATAAATGTATTTGCGGAACTCAGTAAGAGTTGCAGCGTATAAAACAGGATTGAGTGCAGAATTGAAACACATTGTTGTAAAGACCATCATGAGACTGTTCCTTTTAGCAGTTATCTGGTTATGACTTCTCAATAAAAATACTATTATACTGGGCCATGAACATATATTCAGAAACAATAAAATTATCCCGACAAGTCTAAAGACACGAATTTGACGTTGAGCCCTCATTGCTATCACTCGCTGTTTAGATCTTTGTAGTGCATCACGCGGAGCAGACTGGCGAGCTTGTAAGTTTATTTCCGTACACTGTGCTTTATGTGACGTTGATTCTGCAGACAGATTATTTGTATAATTTTGGATTTTTGTTATCTCTATTCCTATGTTGGACACGGTGTTACGTATATTTGCTATTGGCAATGTCCTAGAATTGGATGTCTGTTCAGTGGGATTGGCACACTTGTGCGTCTTGCTATTCAAAATCGATCCATTGCGCTTACCTGTTGATGATTCTGGCACTTGTTGATTGACAGTAACAGGTCCTTCAACAGGTGCAATCTTTTTCCATTTTGAATTGAGTATACAGAATAATGTAATATACATTACGTTTGTAAATATGAGGGGCATTATAAATGATCCCGTTGTTATAAGCATTACTTGCTTTAAGTCTTCTCCAAAAATGTTCGGATATGAACAATATTTCGTTTCGCTGTATTGTGCTGGTTTACTGTACAAGACGATTGGCAGAGCGCATAAGAATATGCTCAAGGTCCAAGAAAATACAGTAGCAAGAATTGTGTAGCACTTCATCCAATGTCTAGGGCCTGTGTCTGTGCGCCTGAGGACGATGAATCGGGATAAACTGATCCCAAAAATGTTATATAACGAAGCACATTGCGACACAAAGAGAAAAACAATGGCTAAAGAACATGTCGCTACACTCTCCTTTATTAATGCTGTGTCTATAAATGATATAAGAAATACTGCTATTCCAGCAATGAAATCATTAATGGCAAGGCATGTAATCTGAAGCCAATAAAGTGATGAAAATTGCCTTCTTTGGCACGTTATAGAAAATAGAACGAAAGAATTTAAGAACAAAATAAGTACACCTTCAGTTCTCATCAAGTAATACGTGAGCTGAGATCCAGCTTCATAATCCGTTTTCAGTGTCTCATTTTGAGAAATATTCAACTTCATTTTGATACATTTAACAGTCAAACTTTTTTATGCTTATTTGTCCATCCTGTTGTTTGACAATTTACGCCCGATAGTCATAATAACTTAAATAGCCAGTTTCCATTAATTTTTGTATAACATCGAGGCTTCCATTGTCAACGCCGTTTGATCAATTCTGCAGACGTTTCCAAAGTCATACTTTCGCATTATTGTTTATATCAATTAAATGTTGAATATTGCTTACATCTGAGGGCGTGAGCGTTGCATGCTTACTAGTATCACTTACCACTTCTGCCCACGAACGGACTAAATCAAACTAAGTCTGCAACATTTTCAATTGTGTCATTATCAATATATTGTCGTTCTTAAAGGAATCCATTTTCTCTTATTATTTAAATGTTTATTATCCTGATATCCTCCTTTATATATAAAACTTGTTTCTTTTTTTCTTATTTTCCTAAATTGTTTTTTTCACCAACTCTAAAATATATTTCTATAATCCAGATCTATTCTTTACTTATACATATTTTACTAAGCATTAATATTGGCTTCCGCTGAATCGAAAACCTTTGCTTCACAAAGATCAAAACAGAAGAGTAGCTATAGAAACCGTCAGATATAATTCGTATCAACGCTTAAATATGACAAGATTTGTTCATGCGACAAAGTTCTGTAATTTGGCGAATAAAATTCCGTGCGTACATAATTTTTAATTCTAGACGAGTGTAGAAAGTAAGAACATGTTTTGAAAATAAATGAATATAAAGAAAATGTGTATTTAGATAAAAGACAACAAAAGCGAATTATGATATTGTTATGAAATTTGAAACTAATCTTTTACTAGAAGAGTATTCTTTTAGGATGGTATATCTGGACAACATTTCTAAGCTGGTTAAAATTTTTATGTTAACTTTCACTCATTTTTGTTGTAAAACAATTGAGTCATTAACAGTCCAGAATATTGGCACAGCTCAGTTAATTTTAGATTAAAGGCATGCTAGTTCCAAATATGGAGAGGTCGCGCAATAAGAGGCCGCGCAGACTAAAAGTACAAGGTTTAAGTTATTTTTAGCCCTTCAGCATCTCAATTGTTGTTAACAAAGCATAATTTGGTCATATCAGATTTTATGAATGTGATTCCTTACTGCTTTATCTATGTACAGGTTACTCGGTTCAAATGTTGAACTGTATGTTGTAAAGCTGGAGAGATTATATTTCTGTTGTTTAATGAATTATCAGTCAGTATTATAAGTTTATAGAAATGTCAATCAGTAGTAAATGTATTGGTCTTATAAGCCATATATAGTACATATATCTTTATTAATACAAGTGTATTTTGCACTATTACATGTATTAAGTTGCATTATTGGACAGATAATAATTATGCTATTGAGTGTTAACATCTAAATTTATATAACTATTATGTATTTTAGTACTTATGTTTGTATTGTACAACAGTCTGTATACCTGAACCAGTTGCAGGCCATTTTGAACATTGTTAATGATCAACATTATTTTTTGTCCAATCACATTGCAGTATTTTTCAAATTTCTGCTTAGTCTAACTTTGGTTAATGTGTACTAAGTAAATAAAATTCACTTAATCTGTCGTCTAACCACAGTCTAACAAATTTCAATAATGCATTATATTAGGGAGGAGTTAGAGGAAGGGTTTACACTCTGATTTGTAAAATATCTAGGTTTTCAAAGCATTGCTAACATTACTTTTTTAAAGGTCAGGTGTTTCTGAATGTGAGGATACAATCAAATTTATTACACAGATAATACATGTGGGGCACGCAGAGACAATGATTAAATAATAACTTTTTTATATCCTTTTAACTCTAAGAAAAATGTCTGTTATAAATTGCTGACTGTTTTAAACTCTAAATATTTTCCAAATTCAGTTGATAGGAATGAACTGCATAAACAATCCTTGACACTAAGAATACAATGTTTACATTTTTGGCTGGAAAACTCATTGTAAATGGACCTGTAAACCTAAATTGACACTCAGAAAAATGAAAAAGTGAATTGTTTTTTTTCAAATGAGCAAATCAATAGGGATTTTAAATGTTAGTGAATAACTTGAAGCCAATAACGAATTTGTATCAATTCATAATCTCTTATGTATTTTTCATTTATTTTAAAAGGATGTACACATTTTATTAACATCTAATTGCATCATTTTCCTGGCTGCAATTGATAGTCGGTATAAATTCTATGACATTTCAGTAAAAAATGTGCCTGATTATATGTTGAAAGGGCCATTTAATTAGCTTATCTAAATGTGACATGTTAGAAACTTGACAAGGTGTAGACATATTGTAGAGCGAAAGGGCGGAGCTGTCAGTGATTTAGAGCAATGCCTTGTTTTTGGTTGAAAAAATAATGTTGATCATTAAATAGGTTAATGTTTAATAATACGCATTAACAAAAAATAATTGGTCGCCTGCCTGCGGCAGGCTTGACCAATTATTTTTGTTAATACATATTATTAAACACTAACCTATACTTAAGGCATTGTCAGCACTTTTAATAGGTTGCGCAACATTCAGGTCGCGCAATGAGTTGTGTGCCAAACTGGTTAGCGCAAGTGGGTCGCGCGACAATTTACTTTTGCACACCAACCTAGCTGCGCAAACAGAAGGGTATATAAGCTGGGAACTTTTCTAGCTGTGGGGGGGGGGGGGGGGTTGAGGAAGTGAGTTGGGGTTTGGAGTTGATTTGTTTTTGAGTTAATAATTGAAGAAATGTATTTGTTGAAGATGTTAAGAATTTTACTTTGGTTTTGACTGTTGATAGAAAATAGAATGATGCATTATTTTGATTTACTGCAATAAATATAATCCTGCTTTCACTTGGAATTGACTTGTTCATTATATACCTGCATAGAGAAATGGTTTACTTTTAAGCGAAAAAAGTGAATAAACAAAGCTTTTCAAAAAAGAGAAGTTTTCGCAACAATATCATAATTGCCTTTTCCTAGATGAACTTATGGCAAATGACGGGCGTGTTAGACTTTGAGACTTTGATATAAGAAAAAGAAAATATTCTAAATATCATTCGATGTAAAATATAACATTTAATATGTTCATATACCGCGAAAAATAAATCATTTTCTATTTATCGTTTTCGCACATTACATTTTGCATTGTTCTATACCTAAATAGTAAATAGTATACAACACTTAAGTGTGTGTTATGGGCTCACTATTGATAGCTACTTTCCTCAAGTGATAAGTACTCGTACTTAGCATGCTCGTAGACCATTTTTGAAACGTTACAAAATAGAAGTGTTTTTTTTTTAGGGGGGGGGGGATGGGTGGTGTTTACGTTATATGCTTATAACTGGTCGATTTGTTGTTAAATCTTACAATCTTATTGTTTTATTTGCACATTTCTTGGTAATTTTTCTACATAACAGACACTTCTAAGAAAAATTTATACGATTTAAACAACTCAAAAAAGCAATATAGGAACGTTTGTAGTTGTTAAAGACGTTTTCTTCTTATTAGCGTCTTATTGACTAAGCTAGTTACTAGTATTCATCTTCTTTTTTATTTTATTTTAATATTCTAGTCGCAAAGCCACGCCCTAATTTTACTTCGTATTTTTCGTATTTATATTTATACTGAGATAGATGATGGGAATGGGGATGCAATGAGCCGAACACCTATATGGCAGACTAATTAACGCGTCGGACTAGTATCTAACGATTGCTGGTCGCGCCGGTTCAAACGTAATCAAAAATTATTTAACTCATTGCTTAATTGGTACTAGTTGGTTCCAGGAACGGATTAAACAGTGTTTCAACGAGTGTAATGGTTTAACACAATCGATCTAGAATAAATTCTTATGAACTATTAACTTATGGTCAAATTCTTTCATAAAAAGGTCTGTGGTCAGTGATCAATTGCAACTATAATTATTATACGGGTAATTGGTAATCAGGGTAATTAGCCAGGTGTTTCGATTTGCTTCTGATTAAAAATAATATTGAGAATAATCATATTATGTACAGTAAATTGCCTTTTATGAAATTGCTTTGGTGATTTTGAAAAGGACATATTATTATTGTTTGATTTATGAATATTTTGTATTATGTATAGCTTTTTGCGCACATTTACATTAAGCAAATAAGAAAAACAATGCCTTCGCTAATCCCCCCCCCCCCCCCTTCTCCCCCATCATTCCCGGATGACCATGTACGACATTGTAAGTGAGACAAAATGTGTTATATACATGTATATTCAGATAGGCCAATTTGTTTTCGAATTTTCAAATATTTTAATTGCATATAGCTGATTTGTACATATCCCCAGTAATATGTTAGTATGTGCTTTCATTTCCGGCTATAATTGAAAAACACATTGTATTAAATATTAAATCGAACCCCAGATATGAACGAAAAAAAAGAATAAATCCGTAATGCAAAATGCGATCATAATTTTATTCTTTAGATTCGAATACAAGAATTTTTGTATTTCTTTTTTATTTCATTTTTTTCTATTTTCAGGTTCTTCCACCTCTAGTGACGGTCAAGCCAGCTTATATATAGTCAAATTGAATATTGATAGGGCTCTCTGTTGTTTTGTTGTTGTTGTTGTTGTTGTTGTTGATGTTGTTGTTTTTAATTCTAATGAATGGCCCTTGCCACCAGAATAGAGCCAGTCCAGCCGTTGTTGTATTTTTCATATTTTGTTTACTGAAGATCCTCATTATTTGAACGAACTGTTCAAAATTCAAAAGACGGCAAATCCATTGGTCAATGATAATGTTAAAGGGAGTTCACATAGCTTTTTTGACATGATGGGACTAAAATTATTTTTCCCAAATGCATTTTCATTTGATGTAAGCCTAGGATCATCAGCTCACTCCGTATTTTCCGGAATAATTATATTGATTGTGAAAAATCACCAAAAATGATAAGCGTTTCAACTCAAATCAGGCTAAGCATACACCCCCATACACCCCCCCCCCCCAAAAAAAAAGGCTGCCCCTGTTGATCTATGTATACGTCTTTGCGCTCTAGGAACACCGTAGAAATCTGAGTCATCAACAAGTGTTAGAGCCCGTCTACACCTATCCAAGTCTTGAATGCAAGTATCATATTCTCTTGTATTGGATAGTGTAGACACCCTACTTGAATGAGTTTTAAAGAGAAATTATGTGACATCCAAGAAGATAATTCCTTGCAAGAAAGTTAGAACACGTTCTATTTTTCTACAAGTTTTTGGCTGTCAAGACACTGATAACACCGGTTTGACACAAAACATGTGCCCGAAGGTTTGATAGTGCTGTTATTTTTATTATTTTCTGACTTTTTGTTGTTGATTCAGTGTACATGCCCTTTGAATTTCAGTAAATGATTACAATGTCTTGGTCAAAGGAACAAATCAATACGCTGATACACAAGAGCAAAAAAAATAAATAAATAAATACATTGTAAAAAAATAAAAAAGAGCGCTTTTTTTTAAGTAGAGTCAAAATGGATTAAAATGATCTTGTTCACTTAGTGAACAACTTTCATCAAATAAAGAATTTGCATCAAAATAAATTTTTGTCACATTTTTTCAATGAACTCCATTCTGTTGTAGCTAATTGCATCATTTTCCCGCTTTTTTTCCCACATATTTTACAGAAACATGATAGTCTTGCAAAGAAAAAGGTATAAATCCTGGGCTATCTTAATGAGACATTTCAGTGAAAATTGTGCCTGAAAAAATGTTGAAAGGGCCATTTATTTAGCTTATCTAAATGTGACATGTAAGAAACTTGAATAGGTGTAGACACGGCCTTAAGATGAAAATATATGATCGTATTATAGTCTGCAGTAAATGTATCTTTGAAGCTCCTGATTGGGTCTTAACATCTAACCGTTTTCAGATTAAAAAAACCCCACTCCTTGATACTACTATGACTGTGATAAACACTTTATTTATGTTATTTTAAACTGTTAATACCTTCAGCTAAAACTTCTTAAGCCCGTGATTTGACGTCAACGAGGTTTAAGACGGATAATATTTTGACCACAACAGGATCTTGTTGTTATCGTTTAAAATCGATTTTAATTCTGTTTTTATTTTTTTAACTATCGCGGAGGCGGAAAATTTTATTTACAGTATACGATGCGTATATAATAAAACTATGTTAATATGTATATAATCGGGTCACATGGTACAGATTACTAATTACGTTTAAAACCGAGTTTTTCTGATTGGTGATTGGTTGATTGACATTATTTTTTCAGACACATTCGTACCTCAAAATGTATATAAGCCAGAAGAAAACCGTATTAAACATATTAAAAAAATACAGTTGAAAGTATTTGTACGTTTATACGGATTGGACATAAAGGCATGTTGAGTTGTTTCAAAGCGCAATGATTTTGTCTTATTTTCTAATTATCTACATTCTATATTATGATGGTTAATATAAAAAATAATAATAAATAAATAATAAAATAATAATAATAATAATTGATGATGATGATGATGTTGATGATTAATAATAAATATAAAATGAAATGATAATTATAATAATTATCATGATAATAATAAATAATACTAAATGATAATCTTTCCATCATAAATCATCAAAATGATAATAAACTAAATAATGATTATTTCATTGATCGATTTGTCTATTTTTCAGGAACAATTATTTAAAAGATGAATAAGTTTCATGTACTCTCTTTACTATGCTTGGTTGCCATGACATTTGGATATCATGTAGGGGAAATGAAGAAGAGATCGGACGGGGTATGTGTTAATAATATTGCTTATCTTATTGCATATTTTCGGCTGAAACGAATGCATGTTTCTCTCTATTGCTTAGATGTGCATATCTTTGGTACTTTCAAAATATGGTTAATACAAGTGTATATCATTATCTGCGTTTTTTACAGCGCAGAACTTATTTATGTGTAGCTTTGAATACAAAATTGTTGTTTCCAGGATTGGAAAAATAACATATTTTGTATGTGCAGAATTGGTTAATGTCCCTCAGAACTGCAAAAAGTTCTTCTTCTTCTTAATACTTCTTCTTCTTCTTCATAGTATTATTATTATTATTTTGTTATGAATGTTATTTTTATTCGAAGAACAGAACTCTCTTATAGAAGACAACTATAAGATTAGATTTATTACGATCTTCAAGAACTCCAGTCTGATACAATAAACTTCAATATAACTATTTCAATAATTTTTCATGTGCTATTCCATTTGTAGGAGTCTTTCCGTATTGCATTTTTTCATAATATAATTACAGGAATATTTCATTAACTATGTGACTTCGAGCTTAAAGAACGGTCAGATGAGAGGTGTACAGAAGAAACAAGGCCAGGCGGTCACCATCCACAACAAGGAAGTGCAGTTCGTGGTTCAAGGTGGCATGAGTGTGGTGTTAGATTTCGATAAGGTATTTTAATGTGCTTATTTCAATGTAATGCCGATTGAGTGCACTATACAGTTGGTATTAAATCAGTATAGACTTTTTACAGTTTAATTATCCCCATAGAAAATTGAATGACATTTCGCGCTCAGGACAAAATGCAAGATTAATGTATAGGTGGTCACTTTGGTTTAAACAGAATTTTAGTTTGACTGCGTGGGAAGCTATAATCTGATAGACACACTTTCGAATATGTTCCTGGAACCAACCAGTACTGAGCAATGAGTGTAAAATGTTTCTTGCTTAAGGAAACGACTCGCACTTGACGGGATTTGAACCCATGCGGCTAGCGATTATAAGATTTTTAGTCTGACGCATAAATCACTAGGCCATGTAGCCACTTTTTTGTTGTTATTTTATGATTGTTGTCGTGGTTGTATATAGATATATAGACTACAAAGCTAGCATACATTTAAAGCCTAAAATTATGATAGACTTTATGGCTGGCAATCTTGACCGCTAACATTCCTTTTATTGATATATCTGTTGCTATTGCAGTAATGTTATAATTATCTGATGTTTTGAAGCATAAGGAGAAATTTTGGGTGTTTTATTTAATCATGTTTCTTTTTTTTTTCTTAACTAAAATTCCTGAAATTGAATCTTGATACAATAATCTTCATCATCATCATCATCATCATCATCATTATCATCATCACCACAATCATCATCACATCCTTAACTATCTTCAATATCAGCAGCAACAGTAGCAGCACGGCATCAATCGCGACTAACAATATGTTACTTCAAACTACTGTTTATAATTACTTATTCTATTTTCCAAACAAATATATTGTTATTGCACATACCTCTAATTATAAATATTTTGTTCCTCAACAGATGTTGATGACGATGAAAAACTCACCAGATGCCAAATATTGTGGAGTGTTAGCATTTAATGAAGAACTAGTCACCTTACAACAAATAAAGAACGCTCTCAAAAACCCAGATAAAGAGGTAGGTGTATATCTTATCGTAGTTTACTTCTTTACGCGAATGATACAATAAGATACAAAATAGTCAGCTTCTGTGTGAATGCATGAAAAGGTCGCCGAATAGTTTTTGCACGATCTTTTAGTGAAACATTTGAAAAAAGACATTTGTTATTCTAAAAGAATATCGATGGTAATACTGTGAAATCATGGTGCGATTACCACTCTTTGAAACAAGTTTGAAAAAAAAAACAACAACAACAACACGAAAAAGTGACAGAGCCACGTCTCGTTTGACCTCATGGCACAGAACTAGTTTTGTATCCTAAAGACATCGGCAGTGCATACTAAAATATTAAATAAAAAAATGTACTGTAAAAAACATCAATCAATGACGTGAAACTTTATGTTATTTCGGTACTGCCTCAGTATTCTTATTTCACAAACTGAAAAGAAGTCAACTCTAGATCTGTAAAGTATATTTTCCCTTTCACATTTACACAGGGATATGCTGTTCTTAACAAAAAGGTATTAACATACTTATTTATTTCAGTTTAAATTTCCCAACAAGAAAACATCGCTTCATCTCCAAAAAGATGACATCGTTTATCAGTCAGAGTTATCGCCCCTGTCAGCTGAGCTTTGTAAAGGACTGGAAGTATACGAGCTGAAACCAATGCCGGGTAAGTTTAAGTATGAGGAAGTGGGGGAAGGGAGGCTGGGTAGTAGTATTCTTGTTGTTGCATATTTGACAAGAAGTTTTAAGGCTTTCTTGTGAAGTTCATTTGTTAACATTTTCACAAATTAGTAGCCTCAACATATACTTTAATCCCAAAATTAACGTTTGTTCGATGATTTTAGAGAGCATTAATTAATTTATGACTGATGTCTGAAATGGTATTGCTCACCAGGAAGACGATTGGCATTATGCTCTTTTGTCTGGCCAATGCACGAACTTTGACTTGTATATAGGAAATGTTTGCTGTATTTCAAAGTATTGAAGGGTAATGTTTTATGAAATAAAAGAACTTTCTTGACCAGACAAATGAGCCAAATACAGATTTCTGTATAAAGAGCTGCAAGGTTCATGTGTATTATATTATCGCTACATCTTTATGCCAAGACTTTTTCTCATCAAAATACAAACGCTAAAAATTTTATTTCTCAAAACCTGTTTATTTTTGGTATCTTGTCAGGGTTTAGGAAAAAATACTCATTTGCCATATACATAAAATCTCTTTTTGCTTATTTTGGTCTGTTGTCAAATGGTATATTTAATGAAATTTAATGTATGGAAGTCAAAATACTACTTTGATTAAGTTTTGATACCTTTACCACACATCACTGCATGTTCATAGCTAATTTTCAGTTGTTGAATATCTAACATGCTCTTAATCCATTATAAAACAATGTTTGACATTTCTAAAGAATTAAAAAAAAATACATGTATTTTGATTTCTGGGGCATAATGTGCCTTTAAAGAGTTTGAATAAAAAATTAATTAGGAACTATCTTTTATTTGCAGAAGTTCAAAACACAGTAAAGGCTCTGTCAGTTCACAGACGACTTAGACCAAAACGGGATGTAGGTTGGGGCGAGGTCCTTCTCATTGTTGTTGTTATCATTATACTTTTGTAAATTGTCGTCTGCGTGAAGATATAAAATAAAACATAGGCAACAAGTCAAGACATTTCGAAAGTTGGGTTTTCATCAGGCAACAGTTAACAAATAAGCATTATGGTATGTCGTGTAACAAAAACGAAAGGACTATCTTGAAAAAGGACTCTCTCAAGATGAACTGAATCCGACAAAATAAATACTGACTTTTACCTTTGTATTCAGCAATGCAAAGTCAAACGTACATTATAAATTTATTGAGCAATGCCTATGTACTGAATTTTAATTGTTCTCACTGTGCATGTGGTACATGTATTTAGATAACATGGTGTGTATGAAGGAACATAAATGTGAAATATTCAAATTTTAATGTGTAACATTCTTTGTACATGGTATTTGCCTGTAATTTATATTTTTGTGTGTGCCATGGTTTGTAATATGTATATATGATGCAGACCAGGGTTGCGTTTCATGGAAAGTCCCAAAATATGTCCCAAGACCAAAACTGTGACAATTTTCGTTTCAATGAAAATGTCCTAACTTATGACTCTTATAATTATTAAGACTCTATAATTTTTGTTTAGCAATGCAGATGAATATTTACACCTCGTGCCATTGTAGTTTGTAAGTTAGTCCTATAGGTTGTCATAAGACTTTTGATGGACTTAGGACTTTCTATAAAACGCAGCCCTGTATACAGCTCTACTTAACTCTTAATTTCTTAAACTGCTGAATTTCTTAAATGGACTGGCCAGCTTCCGTATCTGAAAGTGTCCATTTATCAAAGTTTGGTATATCACCATGAAAGGCAAACAGAAAAGGGCTGGGTCAGACGTGAAGTGTAAGCTAGCCCGACTCGATACAGGTGGCAAAGGCTAGTCACTTTCAGTTGCAGTCACTCCGGGTTAAATTTAATGGTATGAATGTTGAATTGTAAACACTTTCATCATACATTTTTAAAGATATAGTCCTGAAATGTTAGTGCAATAATGATTATTTTAAAATAAATAATGATCATAAAAAACAAAACACTTATCCTCTTCTCTTTCATTTTTATTGTAAATTTAGACTGTACATTTTTATTATCTCCAAAGAAAAACCTCTAATATACATAACCTTTCAATGTCGTAAATATATCCATCCACAAAAAACAGATATCTTTATTTAGAAATTTTAACCATTTTTTCAGAAATCTAACTTTGAACCTCACAATGTGACCATGACCTCAGATAAATAGTATTCATAATAAAACAGGGACTTATTATTGAGAACAAGTTATGAAAAATTTAATAATATGGTTAAGAAAGATGTGTTTTTAACACAAAGGACAAAGAAAACTTGTTGGATGCATTGAGTAATTTGAAGGCCATGCAAATTCAAAAGAGTAATAGTGCAATAACATGGTATTGTTTTTATGAAATAAAGACAAAATAATAAAAACATACCTATACTCAAATATGATCAAAATTGCCGTCAGTTGACATGCGCATAGTAAATGAGTAAACTTTGTATAAAATACATAAATGACAATGAAAATGGAAGTTGCTCTTAAAGTCAATTAAACAGACATTAAATAATCAGCACAATATACATGTATGTCCTATTATATTCAATAACAAGAAACCAAAGTTTACATAGAATAGTGAAAACACAATAATTATAATAAAAATATAACTATAAGATATTAAACCAATTAAAGCCATTTTACAATGTTCATTTAATTCATACCTAGGAGCTGATCTAAACTGTTATTAAAGGAACTCCACTGAGGTCATATAAAATTTTAATTTCTTACATAAGATCAACAGGTGCACTTGAAACGGAAAGGTATGCAAAAAAAAAATTAAGAATAAGTCTAATAAAGAATTTGGAGTCGTACTGTTGTGCTATTCACAGTCTGATTTGATTAAAAAGCATTCAGTCATTTTTCACAACAAGAATAATCATTCTGGAAAAAAAACTAGAAAACGATTGATCTGACATTTTTCACAAAAGTTACTTTTCTAGAACTACACCAAATGGAAGTGCGAACATTAATCTTGAAAAATTATTTCCAGTCCAATCATGTCAAAAAAAAAACTCAGTGGAGTCCCTTTAAGTCTGCTTCCTGGAACTAATTGGTACTGAAGCCATTGTCAGTACTGAAGCCATTGTCATGATCCAAAAGGGGCTTCGAACAATGACCAATAGTTTGAGAGGCAGACACCACTTCAACTTCTTCAGTTAAAGTAAGTTTAATATAAATAAAATCCTTTTTCCAGCTGTAAATAATGTGAAATCAATAAGCACAGATCAGCATATTGTAAATGTACGTTCTTCTTTAAAAACAAATAAATCAATGTTTGTTTAGTACTAGTATTTCCTTCAGGGGTTCAAAACAAACCCTCATGTATATTTATCCACTTTTAACATCTACACACTAGTAACTCAACAGTTCAAAAAACATATAAATCACAGGATCTTTGCTTCTATCAGTAACCCCATCTCTCTAATACATGTGTATTTATCAATTCACACCACTTGAAGTTCTGGCACAGTTTCCAATTAGTGCTATTTTAAACATTTAACAACTTTGTAATGTATGGATGTTTATATCTTACCCATTCCAGATGCAATGTCAGTATTTCATTATTTAATGTCAACATTTTATGACTCAATGTCAACATTTTACAATTTAATGTAAACAGTTCACAATTCAATGTGTACATTTTACAATTCAATGTCAACAGTTCGCAATTCAATACCAACATTTTTTTATATCAATGCTTAAATTTTTCAAAATTCAATGTCAAAATTCAATAATGTCAACATTTTACAGTATAATGTCAACATTTTAAGCTTAAATGTCAAAATTTAACACAACTTTAGCACTGCTGGAATGACATATTATACAGAAAACAAGAACAAAATGAAAAGAACATAAACTACTCTAATTCCTGATTGATATATAATCATTATACATGTATTATATTTACAAATGATGAACATGGAATATTTATAGTCATGAAAAAAAAGAACATTTGCAGTGAAGCATGGCCAAAAAGTAAACAACAAGGTTATACACTAATCATATAAAACTTTGTTTGATTTAACCTTATGAAGGTTAAGTTAATTTTTTAACCATGTTATTAAAGATTTTCAATACAACTTTAAACATAAATTTATCCTTTTTTAAGATGTAAGATATGAGATACCCTCATTGATGCTACCCTTATGTGGTTTCATCTCATGGTTAATACCATGAAGAGTACTGGTAGATGAAAATCTAATTATAGCACCAGTGACCTTGACCTAATTAACAAGAAATTTTGGTAAAGAACCACACATCAATTATTTATGATGTTGGTTATTAAATTACAGACAAAAGGATAAATTGGTGAGGATATGTTTCACCAAAAAATGTTTGGGACATGTACACGGTCAAGGTGAGTGAATATAATTATCTTTTCATGAAGCTCTTATTGATGAAATATGTCAATGCTTTTTATGATATGTTTCACACTATCACCATGACAACTTGACTGTCACATCTCCACATTCTGCCCGACTACCTTTCTATAGAATGAATCATGAAATACATTCTCTTATCAAATTTCATCATCTTCACAACATACTATCCATGCAAATTGTATATGGCAAATGTATGTTAACAATTTGATTATATATAAAAACTAAATCACTACATACACAATTAGTAAAATATACATTATATAATCAAAACAATAATCTGTAAGTAACAATATGAAACAAACCAAAACTTTGTGACATGAACTGTTCATCTTATGAGCAAAAATGTAAGCTTTAGAGAAATAGATTAACATGATAATATGCTAGTAGCATTATATCATTTCATTTACATAAAGTCTGCAGGAAAAGACAGCCTCTTGCCTTCCCTCCATGACCTTTTAAGCCACTAAGCTATTTATTTCTGGCTTATAGACAATAAAATAAACTTCAAAATTCAAGTAGAAATGTCAATAAAAATTCAAAATATATATATTGTTGCCTTAGTGCAGTGAAGGAAGTTAACTCCTTAAGTAACTGCACTAAGTTGATGATATATTTATGCTTTTAGTGAGAAAAATGATGTAATTAATGAAACCTATTGCCCTATGAGCCTATGTCAATCACATTTTTTTAAAAAGGTACATGTCACCATGGTAATTTGTCCAAAACAAGTGAAATAAAACCAATCTCCTTTTTTCTAATATGTACTGGTATATCATATGGGTAACAGGGCATGGACAACATATTCTTCATAGCTATGGCTTCAAAACCACTATCATTTAAATGTAATACAATTTGTAATTTCATTCTTGGTAATTAAGTGTTAAGCAAAATCAAACTTTAAAGCAAAGTGTATGATTTATCCACCACATATTAAGGAAAGTGTAAAAATATGCATGGATAAAAATTTAAACATGCAATATAATGTAATTAACTTACAAACCACAGTTGTACATGTCCTTAACTATACACTACATACTTTACTAAATTGTCATAATGGTAAAGGCATGGACAACATATTACTCATAGCACTGGTTCAAACCACTATCATTTATGTTAAATGTGTAATTTTATTCTCGGTAAAAAAAGTGTAAGGTATTCAATTAACGTATTGATATATACATTAAGAATGTAAAAGCGAGGTCGATGATAAATTTTAAATGTGCAATTTAAATTGCATATTAACTTACAACAATTTACATGTCTAATTATACGCATACAACAAACTAAAACTGTTAAGAAAATAAAATTTATTGAGCATCTATATATTAAGCAGAGACCTAGCAATTTTGTATATAATATTTTCAAAATATTCATAAAAATAATTTAGAGTGTTCATATCTGCACGAGTGCATGATAATACATGAAAAAAACAACAAACAAACAACATGGATGTGGAGTGTAAAGGGACATTGATATAATCAGTACTACTATGAAATCCAATTATCTCTCTTAATGGCAATTTGCCATTTCATACATTAGTTTAAACATTTTTACTTTAACTCAATAATTGTAATGCTTATATGAACCAATATTCTTTCATAAAAACTATACATTTGGGTATACATTAACAAAGAAGAATACATGCATTTATCAACAGATTTTTTGTGAGCACACACGGCTGTTGCGAGTTTTAAATATGCGTGACTCAGGGAGCAAGGTTAAAACAGCTAAATGCAATGACAGCCCCGGTAGTTTTATTATCAAAACATAACTGCCAAAAAGCAAGGCATTGGATGTGGTAAGCATGTGTGTTCTTGAACCAAGCCCCCAAATGCTGTGAGTAGTGTCATTGGACAGGTATAAGCCTGAACTTTTAAGCTGATATTAGTCACCCTTGTCTGGGTCTCGGATCAGGGAGACAGCGAAGAAAACAAGAGGATAGATTTATCAATATAGAGGAAAAGGTGTACCTATAAAGGTGTATCTTTATTCACAGACCTTATTCCCCCTTTATAGAGCTAACTGCTTCACTTTTTCTTACCAACTGTGGACATCAATGAGAATAAGGGCCTAACAATTAACTTCAGATATAAAGTACATGGTTCAGTTATTACTGGTAAATTCAAAACAAATGAATTTCAAAACAAATGGTCAACAATCATGGAATGTTTCACAAATTATCATGGCTAAATAAATGTCTATGAAATGATCAAGAGTTTGGTTCTTTGCCAAGGCTCAATTAGTGTTTGTTTTATACATGTATGTACACACCAAAATATAAGCAACAACAAAAATGCAAGATGTATGAAAAAGAAGGTTAAATTGGCTTTAAGTGAATCAAAATATACCAATGTACTGATAAACGAAAGTGCACAAAACCCGATTATAATGGATGAAAAATTTTCCTACTACATGTCTTATAAAAAAGAATATAGACATTGACACTAATCCCTACGTAGAACCATAAACATTCTAAGCCAATGCCAAAAACTTAGTAATTTCACTTTAATAACATTTTAAATCTTATTAAGCATCATTTGTAGACAAATTTTTAATTAAACTTGCAAATTTAACTACACTAATGTTTAGTAATGATGATTCTGTATGCAATTAGAACGGAGGACAGCCAGCTTGGACCTACGTAAAGTCTGAACTTTAAACATTTACTATGCTAAATTTTTTTACACGGACTTGTCCACCTTCTATTTTTGGAACTTTTCATTATCAATTTTAGGAAAATCGAAATGAAAATTTGAAGACTGTCAGCTAACAGTATAGAGCCCACTCAGACTGCACAAAAATGCAAGCTGTGCGCTTCTATACTAGTGGCAAAGGCTAATCACTCTCTGTCCCAGCAGAGTAAGGTCTAAACTAATGACCTTCACATTTGAACATTTTCATACTGTAATCACTAAAATTAACAAAGAACATTTCCAAATTCAAATGCATCTTAATCAGTTAACTTTCTGCATTTTGACATAGAAACTTCTCACATTAAAAATTGACAGTCTAAAATGCAAACCAGGGCAAATCAATTATTTAAATTTCATATGACGAGGGTTAATAAACAATGCACCAAAATGACTAAAGATTTACATTCATGGTAAATGTAGTATTGGCCATGTTTGAAATATAAAATCATAATGTAATGATCAAATGGCGAGCATTTAAGAAAGACTTTTTAAATAATATTCAAATGATAATGTTTTAAAAAAAATTAATCACTACTGAAACGTAGTGTATAATTTTCAATTTTATCATAATTATCTAATGCTATACACAGACAAGCAGAATCATTTTTACTGTCTAAACCAACTTTGTAAATATTTGAATAATATAAAAATCATTATAACCACAAAATTGCCACACTCAGAAAGGAATTTCGATTAAAAATCCATGTACTTTCTATACATGTATTTAAACAAACTATTTAAGACAATAAATTTTTGAGTTTTTTGTATTTGCAGTTAATCATTCTATTGAATTTCAAATTTCAAGAATTACGTAGACTAGTAAAAGAACATATTCCAAATTCAAATGCAACTTAACAGTTTCACCACTGTATCTTTTTTTCAATGCTAAAAAGATTCAAATGCATTTAATCAGTTAACTTTTGGAAATTTATTCTGCATTTTGACATAGAAACTTCTCACATTAAAAATTGACAGTCTAAAATGCAAACCAGGGCAAATCAATTATTTAAATTTCATATGACGAGGGTTAATAAACAATGCACCAAAATGACTAAAGATTTACATTCATGTAAATGTAGTATTGGCCATGTTTGAAATATAAAATCATAATGTAATGATCAATGGCGAGCATTTAAGAAAGACTTTTTAAATAATATTCAATGATAATGTTTTAAAAAAAAATTAATCACTACTGAAACGTAGTGTATAATTTCAATTTTATCATAATTATCTAATGCTATACACAGACAAGCAGAATCATTTTTACTGTCTAAACCAACTTTGTAAATATTTGAATAATATAAAAATCATTATAACCACAAAATTGCCACACTCAGAAAGGAATTTCGATTAAAAATCCATGTACTTTCTATACATGTATTTAAACAAACTATTTAAGACAATAAATTTTTGAGTTTTTGTATTTGCAGTTAATCATTCTATTGAATTTCAAATTTCAAGAATTACGTAGACTATAAAAGAATTTTCAAATATTCATAAAGGCACCAGATTTTTCAGGACTGTTTTAACAATTAACAGGAAAGGTTACTGCAATGAAAGTCCTAAGTATACAAAGTGTTCAACAGTTATCTATTCCAAATGAAGCAAAAATCATAAACAAAACTGACTTACAGGTATGTTATATATCATGTATATTATCAATACAAATTATTACAGTTCGGACAGATATAACACCATGTATCTTTTTTCAATGCTAAGAAGTAAAATCAAAAGATTTCAAATAAACACAATACAAACAATACCCTGTCCATTTAAAAAAATCATAAAGAGTTATTTCTTTTGGAAATTTATTCCACAATCAAGTAGAGATTAATAATTGTATTTGTAATTATAAAAGTTTTAGGCAATAGAAGATAGTCTTTTGATAATAAAAATAAAGTGTTAATCTTATGTACTGTCAAAATCTCATGTTTATCACATTTTTTATTTTAAATCTTATTATTACAAAAGAGAGGTGCATTCCAGTTAGTTCTGAAGTTCTGTCAGAATATTTTATTATACCTTAATAATACATTTTATATATCTTGAGCTTTGATAAGGGCTTTTTATGATGTTGGACAAATAATTCAATTGTCAATGCAATTTTTTATGTAAATTTATATGTATATTTATGGCAACATCTCTAAAATTTTAACTATTTAAGCACTAACTATTTTGTATCATGTAATAACTTAAAATCCATCTTAATCAACAGGAATATAATACCTTATATTTTCCTTTTTATATTAAGATAACAGAATACCATCCAAAATATCATAATTATTGTTTCATAAATAGATGTTCAGTCTATAAATAGAAATTTAGTCTATTAATAGATTAGCGATCTAAAAATACACTTCAGGGTCTAAATTATAAATATATTATATTAAAATATTGAAACACTGCAATATCACAGTACCAATCTCATGTGGATATTAACATGTATATATCTGCTAGACCATGAACTCAGCTCACTTTAGTCAGGACCCATCAAGAAGGCAGTGACAGCGAATATGATAAATACTATTCCACCAGCTATAGTCACTGAAATTATAAAATATTAAAATTCATATAAAAGCTAGATAGAGATATTCTCAAAATAAGTACTGACTTATAGCAAACAGTGTTGAACTTGATCAGACAGAGAAAAGCCGATATTCTGTCTTTGCATGGGTAGAAATAGTCATCCCCCCCCAAATGATAAATATATAACATACATGTATGCAACTTTTTTTCTGGGTAGGGTGGGGGGGAAGCAGGCAAAATAATCAATTAACGGGTCAAACACCTGTGGTTGCCGCTAGCAGGCTAAAGGTGAAAATGCAAGCACAGACAAAATATCCTTTTATATTTTGAAAGCATTCTGAGTCACATTCCTTTAGTCTGATAGTTGATAGTGAAATCTTTACATTGTTGAAGAAAACACACTTGCCTGTGATTATGATGATTCAAATCTAGCCAGTTTAAGATTTTTATAATATTTCTACACAATCTTCACTAGTTGTACAAATTAATAGGTGTGTAGATTGGTTAAACATAATATATTTATATTGTTTGGCTAAGTTAAAGTAAGACATTGCACCAGTTAATTATTTACAACTTTAACTTAAAGTCGATATACTCGTAAAGACCAAAAAAAATATGCATATAACATACCTGTTCGAGCTGATATTTTCTGCGCTACAATTCTACCTCCTAAAACAGCTAAACCTGTACAGAGGGCGTGGCCTAAACACCCTCCTATAATTACACCAACTACATCCTGTAACAATGAATATAATATTGCATAGTACCCTTATTGAACAACAAAAGAAAACCTTGTATAAATTTAGGTGAATTCTTATTTATTGTACTTGTATTATAATTTATACATAACTGACCAATTTGAAATTTAATTATGCCCTACTGTTTTACTTATTTAATGAGTGAATGTCCTGTTTAATAAATTTCTTAATAAGTTAGTGATAACCCTGTTACTTACTAATGACTGATCATGTACTGGATATAAATTTTGAATGAGTTACTCCCCTTAGTTAATGAAACATTCAAAACATGTTTATTTTGCAAAAAACAAATGAATCTTGATATGTCATCAAATCTTTTATCAATATTAATATGCAAAGTAACCAAATATACCCTCAAGCAAAGTTCTTTTTATCAAAACTGTTTCCTTGAATTTTAGTGTATGATCTTTATCAATATGCAAATTTTGAAATAGTCCTAAAGCTATATTACAAATTTGCTGATATATAAAGACAGAAAGTACACAAATTTATTGTGTTATAAGAAAGGAGAGAAGGTTAGCACTCCCCTTGATAAGGACGGAAGAGATCTTTATGGTCTTTATAACACATATAAGGCTTGTCCCTCTTACTTTGAGGGCAGTTTATATTTTTTGCAGTATAAAATGATCAAACAACAAATACAAATTATATTGATGTGTAGTTAATATTAATTCTAAACTTTCCTAAATTCAATTCAGATATACAATCTTGACCAAACTACTTATACAAATGGATTTAGGAAGAAGACACTAATATAGATTTTCAAAAAAGTATGTTTCTAATCTTAGTTTGCACTGGTTGCGAAGGCAGAATCGGTTACCTTCATCAGGCTAAGAGCTAAAGACTTACCTCACGTGCAGCGAGAATAATTGTAGCTATTTGAGATCTATCCCCCCATTCTGCGAGAAACGTTAAAACAAAGGCTTCTATAAATATAGCACTGAATAACATTGTGAGTATATTTCTTTTAGGACCTCGAATAATTCCTGTCTCTATGTCTTGAGTTGATGAAAAAAGCTGGAAGAAAAGAAATACATTTTATTTAAGCAAGTTTTAAGTTCAAATTGTTCATGATAATACAATTGACAGGTATACTTCTATGACTGATTCTAGTATTTGGAAATGGATTTGACAAGATTTTTCCTCAGGTTTCATAATTACCGACCTATTCAAGCAAAAGAGATGCTAAATACAATTATTCAAAGGCCCATTATGCCTCAGAAATGCCATCTTTTTATTTCACAAAAACATTAAATTTTTGGTATTTTGTAAGTCTCCAAAAATACTCATTTGCCGTTAGAGATGTCATAGCTATCTTTGCTTCTTTTGCTTAGTTGGCAATTGGTATAATTTTAATCAATACAGTGAATTAGTAATTAGTATGGAAGCCAAAAATACTACTTTGTTTGCATTTTGCTACATTTACAACACATTACTGCCCACTCAGCGCTACCTTTCATAGCCTTCAGATGTTAAATATCTAAGTAACATACTCTAAATCTATTTTTAGAACATTATTAAACACATGTTTCACATTTCTAAAGAATTTAATAAATATGGATTTTTGAGGCATAATGTGCTTTTAAATTAGGTTTTGTACGAACAACTAGTTTATGTAATTAATCTCCCTTGTTATATTTATTCTTTTCAGTTTTCACTCATGATCTTAATGATTTGCAAGGGAGGTAAATATGTATGGATATCACCATAGAAATGTTGCAGTTACCAAAAATTAGTGCAATAGTGAAATTAGGTAGTTTGGTTGTCAGTGGTATGAAGTACTTTACAAACAACTAACGTCCTTTTGATGGTAAATATATAAAGGTTTGGTCAATGGTAAATCATAATGTGAAAAAAGAATTAGTAAATTATAATGCTTATAGTGATATTACGATAATGAGACACAAATTAATATTAAAATGAAATTTCCAACAAGCATTCTAAGTACAGTCAAACTTTGTTTCCTCGTACTCAGAGGGCATGTGAACATGTGTTTGAGAGATAGGTAGTTAGATAGAGTTAACTGAGGTTGAAGTATTATCATGTCTAAATAATATTGTATTTTATCTGATTATCAAGGACAGTGGCATGGAGGTAATCCATTTTATATCAGTCAAACGAAAAATTCATCTACATAATTATTTGTAAGTCTGTTTGTTTAAGGTTTATGTGGTAGAACAATATAATTATAATATCAAGGAATTTTGCCTAGACCAGATGGTGAGATTGAGCGATCCATGTTCGAGTAAACAAGGTTTAAATGTACATGTATTCAATAAAATATTTAATTTTAAAATGAAATTAAAAAAAGTTGTAAATTTTTACACAGAAAATTGAGCCATGTTAGGACCACACTTTAATAATCTGTTATGTTCTTCAATCTTGTGTAGTTCTGTAAGAAAACTGCTTTCCAAAAACAGTGTTTTAACCCCTGTTAAGCATATACTCAGGTTTGTTATTAGAAACATAAACATTTTTATACCTCATCTTCTTTCTTTTTAATTTCTGCCTGGGCCTCTTCATATTCCTCCTGGGCCTCATCCGGAGACATGTACCATCCTATAATCATATGTTATATAGTGTTAAACACTGTTTGACAACTATGATAAAATGTTAAATGTATTTAAAATATCCTAAAAAAGATACAACTCTTTAAATAATGTAATACTACTGGTTGGGGACCACCAAAACCGGACAACCACCAAACCCGGACGGCCCGGAAAATGCTCAATATAGTATTTTCTTTGTTCATTTGTTGTCAGTCACTTTTTTATCAACAATAAATGCATGTTTCTCCTAAATTAAGTAAATAATTTTATTTTCCACCTCCGTAAATGGTAATATTTTAATGTCTATTTCAAAAATGTTGACGTTCAATTTGGGGGTCAAGAAAGCAATGCCTGACCTCATATATCAGCTATAATCATTTGAAGAGTAAACAATAGAATATCCAAAACGTCAGCATTTGTTGCTGAAATATTGTTTATCATGTTAGAAATCAAAAATCAAAACACCCAAGCTTTTATCTGAATTAAATCACGTCATGTACATATCTGTCCGGACACATGGTACTGTAGCGTAGACAATTTAGGTAATTTTGATACCCTCCTTGTCGAGCCTCAGATGTAAGTGTCAATACGATTAGAAATAAACAAACTAGTTTTTTAGTTAGGTGAAGAACCTAACTGAACTATGTCAAATTTTTAGGTCTCTAGATTAAAAATTTTGAAATCTGTACGGAAAAGTGTTCAAAAAGTGTCCGGTTGATGGTCCCCGACCAGTACATATAAGTTAAAGTTTATGTGTACGTATTTACAAAATTAAATTGGTCAGGCGCCGCACAGCCATGCGACCAATTTGATTTTGATAAATATGTACTCAAAAATTTTAACCGGCTTAGTGTTTGAAAATATTTTGGTAAACTGTCAATTTATGAGATTGATTAACAGTTTGCCGATTTACCAAAAGAAATGTGTTACGATTCATTTGAAATACTACCATCCTATTGCACAAAAAATAACTTCAAACACTAAATGCATTTATGATTCAGAATCAACTGAATTTATTTGTCAGCATCATGCCAGATTTCATTTATAACCTTCCCCATGTTTATAGAATTTTTTCAAGTTATTGAGTGAAATTGTATGCATCAAGATACATAATAAGAAGAATTAAAGTTAAAACTTATTTGAATGCTCCTAAAATATGGTATGTGGGATTTGAAAACATCATTAATAACAAATTATACTGTTGGCATGAATCATATTCATAACACTGATGTTGCTATTAGGGTTGTGCAATATATTGGATATCACAATATTTCATTTTGCAATATTGTATTACAGTATGCAATATATTGAAGCTATAAATTGTTATTAATACAAACATAAAATTCTATTAAATATAGAAGTGTAGTCATCTTTTATTAGGTTGGCTTCAAATAGCACTTACATTTAGTGGTTTAGTATTTTTACCATGCCTTTTTAACACATTGTGAAATCTTTTATTAAAGGGCCCTGACATACCAATTATTGGGACATACGTGTAATGCTTAATAATAAACTCTTTAAGACAAGGTTCTGTAGGTATCAAGCATTTTATATAGTTCATAATACATAAATATCGCAATATGATTTTTCTTTATAAGACCTACGCCTAGTTGTTAGACAGCATACAGTACCATAAAAAACTTAAGTGGCGGCATGACCTAGTGGTTAACATGTCAGAATAGTAATCTAATGATCGCTAGCCGCATGGGTTCAAACCCTGTAAGGGGCAAGTCGTTGTTTCCTTGAGCAAGAAACTTTACACTCATTGCTCAGTACTGGTTTGTTCAAGGAATGAATTCGAAAGTGTATCTACTAGCTTACAACTTCCTACACAATTGAACTGACATAAATTCTAAATAAACCAAAAAAATAAAGTTACAAACCATCTTTGATCATCTTGACTCCAAACACCAGAAACAGTATAGAAGATGCATAATAAGTTACTTGTCTTGGGATAATAGTTGTGGCATAACCAAGCAAGGCTGAAATTCAAACAAATTTATATAATAAATGTCTATTATAACAGGCTTAGTAATCCCTTAACAAGCCAATCTAGTTACCTAATTTCTAATGTTTCGTGAAAAACACTGAATAAGTGGTTTCAAAATGAAGATTGGTGTGTACCACTTCTACAAATGTACCATAGTATATTTTATTTATCTATTTAATTTTCAAAACAACTTGTGACTCTCTGAAAAGGAAAATGTAGTGACATGAATATGAAAACAAGAGGGCCATGATGGCCCTGAGGTCGCTCACCTGTATATAGGCCCCCAGAGGGGGCCAGTTTAAACCCCAGGGCTTTTATTTGAACAAACTTGGAAGACACCCATTAGAAGATGTTTCATGATGTTAAGTTTTTACTACACACATATAATGAAAAACAATGACCTCTTCCCCCCCCCCACCCCTGCAGTGCCAATTTTAACCAAAGGGCTTTTATTTGAACAAATTTGGTAGACATCAATAAGATGTTTCATGCTTAACATCTAAGCTCTAGCTCATTGGTTTTTTTAAAAAGAAGATTTTTTAAGTTTTTACTAAACACATATAGTTAAAAACAATGACACCCCTGGGGCGGGGCCAGTTTTGACCCCAGGGCTTTTATTTGAACAAACTTTGTGGACACTTACTAGAAGATGTTTCATGCTTAATTTCTAAACTGAAGCTATTTGGGGTTTTTCAAAGGAGATTTTTTTAAGTTTTTGCTATATGCATATACATGTTAGGAAAATCAATGACCCCCTGGGGCAGGGCCAATTTTGACCCCAGGGCTTTTATTTGATCAAACTTTGTAGACACTCACTAGAAGATGTTTCATGCTTAATATCTAAACTCTAGCTATTTGGGTTTTTTCAAAGAAGATTTTTTAAGTTTTCACTTTATGCATATACGGAAAATCAATGACCCCCTGGGACGGGGCCAATTTTGACCCCAGGGCTTTTATTTGAACAAACTTGGTAGACACTCACTAGAAGATGTTTCATGCCAAATATCTAAGCTCTAGCTCTTTGGGTTTTTTAAAAGAAGATATTTAAAGTTTTTTCTTTCGGTTGCCATGGCAACCACAGTTCTGCATGGAATTCAATTCTTTGAACAATTTCTAAAGGTGACCACCAAAGGAACATTCCTGTGAAGTTTGGATGAAATTGCCTTATTGGTTTATAAGATGTCATTTAAAAGTAAAAGTTTACGGACGGACAGACGGACGAAAAGCGATCACAAATGCTCACCCTGTCACTTTGTGACAGCCTCACAGGTGAGCTAAAAATTGGAAGATCTGAAATCCAACACTAACATTTGAGAATGCAATTGGCCACATATAGAATCAGATTTACAATTGAATATGCAAGGTATATAGCAGAAGCTAAAGCCTATCTATAGTGATAATAATAGTGACAGCTTTCTGTCTTTTAGTCCATTAAATTTATCAATATAAAGCTGATCTAAGTCACCTGCTTTATAAGTCATGGGTCTGGTGACTTATGTGCATAGTGGCAATTTAGGACGAACTTGAGCATTTTTCTAAATAAATTTATCTATTTTGTGATAGTGGAATTATTCTGTATTTCCTCAACTGTATTTGAAAAAAAATAACTGACATTAATAGTGCTTTTAGCAAATTAACTAACAGCCAACGGCTCAATCAGTCTGAATCAGAAATTGAACAGAAAAAAAACAACAAATGTTAATCTTACCTGACAGAATTGTCATAGCAACCAGTGCTCCTAAGGCTCCTGCCAGCACAACTGCTCTTGAATGCCTCATTGCCATAATAGCAGCAATAAAGAATGTTTTATCTCCGAGTTCTGATACAATGATCATAGATAAAGAGGCAATGAATCCATGAAGAAACTCGGAATGAGCCACCTTATATTTGATGTATGTGATATAAGAACCTTCATCTGTAGATTCTTCTTTAAGTTTAAGAAGAGACTGAAATGACAAAGATATATTGATTTTAAAATTCTTCACTAACTTATATGTTTCTTGAATTTCATTTTAAAATTGGAACGACATTGCTGCTTGCTAATGACAAAGTGACTGCTGCTTACAGGGTCAATCAAAACAAAAGACTGTTTTATGGTAAAGACCATATAGCGAAACAGGTAAGATGATTTTGGCTAACTTTGAGTGTTACAAACTTTTAAGCAACACCAGGGGCGAAAACCACATCACTTACTGGAGCTAAGAGATGCATAGACTCCAGTTGTTCGACCCAATTTAGTCGCCTCTTAAGATCACAAAGAGATAAACAGTGGCTGCAATTCTCATGCCTTAACCATAAAAGGCATTCCCTCAGCTACCCGAGATAACATTCATAGTTCCAAGTTAACTAAGGATGGTGCCCTTAGGACCTTGGTACTTAATATTCCTTAAAATTGTATAATGGAAATGATTTTCTATCACTGGCTTAATTAAGTGGTTTAGACTTGTGCATCTCAGTGTAGGAAATTAGGATTTTACTTGACAAGGCTGGTCGGACTACCAGATTGGAATATTCACTAGCCCAAAAGACATTTCACTAGCATGATTCATTTGTTCTAAACAGTTGTTTATATTGCCTCTGAAAATACAGTAGCCTAGTCGGGCATGTTACTGTGAAAAGTTGGTAGCCCGAGGAGAAATTTAGTAGTCAGGGGCTATCGGACTACTGCTAATTTCGAACACTGGCATCTTTAAGTTTACTTACATGTAAGTCATTAATTACATAATGTGGCCTAGTGGTTTAAATAAGGTTGTTGACTTTAAACCACTTGCCCCTCACTGCTGTGGGTTCTAATCCCGACAGGGACTTTGGATTCTTTCATGTGAGGAAGCTATCCAGCTAGCTTACGGAACGTCGGTGGTTCTACTCAGGTGCCCGTTCGTGCTTTAAATAATGCACAGAAGGGCACCTGGGGTCTTCCTCCACCAGTAAAGCTGGAACGTAGCAATATGACCTATACTCTGTTGATGTGACATAAAACCCAAAACAAACAAACAATTAATATGTAACAAGTTATTCTGATAATGGAACAATCGCAACTTGAGCCTTTACGGGTTGAGAATCATCGTAGAACTGTTCCGATTGAAAATAGAAGCGGTACATAAGTTATAGAATAACAATTTTAAATCAGAAATATTAAAATAAAAAATGATCAGGAATTTTTTTTAACGAACTTCCCCGTTCATAGACTTTGCCTACTTTCACATTACATTTACAGTTTAATGAATTTTAGATATTGAATTACTAGACCGAATTCCAGTTTTTAATTTATTCTACAACATATTTTACTAGCGAGCTCGACGAGCTGGCCCGAAGGGCCTGCTCGCAAAGCGAGCTTTACGGTAACGCGAGTACCTGCTAAGTGATGGTTTTGAAAACTTTCGTCCAAAGTAACGAATTTGACACATCGCAACCTTT
The DNA here is from genome assembly GCF_026571515.1 of Ruditapes philippinarum. Taxonomy (NCBI): domain Eukaryota; kingdom Metazoa; phylum Mollusca; class Bivalvia; order Venerida; family Veneridae; genus Ruditapes; species Ruditapes philippinarum. The sequence continues at coordinate 87,174 of NW_026867139.1, read as the reverse complement.
CGAATTTAAAGATAACGATAAAAACTGAGGAATTCTGACTGAAAACGGATGTGTAGACTGGTCACCCGCGCACGTCTATGGGAACCATAATTAGACAGGAAACCAGAATAACGGAAGCTGTGAAATATCGAAGAAAATTGAAGGCGCCATTTTGTTTGAAAAATCTGATAAATAAAAACAATTTTTTGTCGAATTTTGTTGTGAAAACTATCGAGAATGAAAGAAAATGGTCTAACTAAGAAAATGAATCCGAACACAAATATCTTTTATTCAGTCGTTAACGCTGTACAGACGTTTAAAGTATTGTTTACGTGACGTCACAATGTAGCGCCAAACAGCACCTAATGCATTACCTCCACTTTGAAGAGTACTCAAATAGACTAGAACTACTGTCAACCGCATTGAAACTGAGGGGCGCGGGTTCAAGCCCCAGAAGAGGCAACTTTTTTTTTTCTTTCTTTTTTTTCTTTGAACATTATTTGTGTCTCTCAGATCACTCTTGATAAGAAAAAAGTGTTTCATTTTAATTATAAAATTATTATTGGTATCTTTTGGCTAAATTGTGCCAAATTTATTATCAAATATGGTACCTGATATTTTCAAAGTCTAATAAAATAAAAACTAGACGGTAAAAGTATTTTATATTTGACAAGCGCATCCAATATACTTTTAAGAAAATTTATGCAAACTTTGAAAACAGCCCCTGATTTGAGAAAATTTTAGGGATATTTTGAATTAGGCCCTCCAAGTAGAACAAGAGCTGTCGGTAGGACAGCACGCTCGACTATTCTAAGTGCTTGATAGTATGACCCTCCAATTATGACCCTAAGTGCATGTGTAAAGTTTCAAGTAAATATCTTTGAAGACCTTTAACCTTTAACCAAAATTTCTAAGTTTCAAAGGGGCAAATAATTCTGCAAATATTGCAGGCAGAGTTATGCAATTTTGCAAACTGATGTACATTGTTACTATAAAAAAGTATTTTAAATTTCAATTGAATATCTCAAGCAATAATTGAGATATTTGACTTTACAAAAAAACTTTAACCAAAATTTTTAAGTTCCAAAGGGGTATAATTCTGTCAATATTGTAGGCATAGTTATCCAACTTGTCAATCTGATGTACCTTGTTACTATAAATAAGTATTGTAAGTTTCAATTGAATATCTCAAGCAATAATTGAGATATTTGACTTTACAAAAAACTTTAACCAAAAGTTCTAAGTTAAAAAGGGGCATAATTCTGTAAATATTGTAGGCAGAGTTATCCAACTTGTCAATCTGATGTACCTTGTTACTATAAATAAGTATTGTAAGTTTCAATTGAATATCTCAAGCAATAATTGAGATATTTGACTTTACAAAAAAACTTTAACCAAAATTTTTAAGTTCCAAAGGGGTATAATTCTGTCAATATTGTAGGCATAGTTATCCAACTTGTCAATCTGATGTACCTTGTTACTATAAATAAGTATTGTAAGTTTCAATTGAACATCTCAAGCAATAATTGAGATATTTGACTTTACAAAAAACTTTAACCAAAAGTTCTAAGTTAAAAAGGGGCATAATTCTGTAAATATTGTAGGCAGAGTTATCCAACTTGTCAATCTGATGTACCTTGTTACTATAAATAAGTATTGTAAGTTTCAATTGAATATCTCAAGCAATAATTGAGATATTTGACTTTACAAAAAACTTTAACCAAAATTTCTAAGTTAAAAAGGGGCATAATTCTGTAAATATTGTAGGCAGAGTTATCCAACTTGTCAATCTGATGTACCTTGTTACTATAAATAAGTATTGTAAGTTTCAATTGAATATCTCAAGTAATAATTGAGATATTTGACTTTACAAAAAACTTTAACCAACGCAGACGCCGACGCGGACGCTGACGCCGACGCCGGGGCGACTACAATAGCTCTCATATTCTTCGAATAGTCGAGCTAAAAATGATCAAACAACTACTTAAAATGGGTGGGGTAGGGTAACATTTATATACATATTTACATATTTTAAACATTTTGAGTAGAAAAAATAATTTTGCTGGGTCATTTGTTAGCTGAATGCTATTATTTGTTTCTAAAATATTTTCTATAGGAAAACATTATTACATTATTACATAATTATTATATAATAGAATAATTAGAGTTTCTCATTTCTGAACTAGAAATGTGTCATCATGCCACGGATGCCCCCGCATGCAGCCAAAATTTCAAATGTTATAATATTTAGTTCCAAATTTGTTTGCACAAATTATTTTTTTCATTCTAAGTTCAAAGCCCTTAAAACTTTTCAATGTTAACACAAACCATTTTTATATAATGTTCAAGGCACTGAAATTATTCAGTCTTAACCTTTTAAAAACAGCATATTGCATATTTGTAGCCAACATAATGGCTATATACATTTCCACAAAAGTATGAGTGCTAAAACTGAAAGTTCAACATTCAGGAAAGATAAGTTTGTCTAAAATCATTGAACCACGACCAAATTCAAACTTAAACTGCTTATTCCTAAGATGTATCTATATTATTTTCAAAGTGAAAGGGACATAACTCTGCCAAAAAATCATCGAACCATGACCAAATTCCAACTTGACCTGCGCATTCCTTTGACATATCCATATGTCAATTTTGAGTTGAATATGTAACACTGTTGGGTTGATAATGAACAGAAACTGTAAATTTCATATTATTTTTAAAGTGAAAGGGGCATAACTCTGCCAAAAATCATCGAACCATGACCAAATTTGAAATTGACCTGCGCATTCCTTTGACGTATCAATATGTCAAATTTGAGTTGAATGTTTAATACTGTTGGGGAGATAATAAACAGAAACTGAAAATTTCATATTATTTTCAAAGAAAAAGGGGCATAACTCTGCCAAAAATCATCGAACCATGACCAAATTTGAACTTGACCTGCGCATTCCTTTGACGTATCGATATGTCAAGTTTGAGCTAAATGTGTTGTACGATTGGGGAGATAATGAACGGAAACTGAAAATTTCATATTATTTTCAAAGTGAAAGGGGCATAACTCTGCAAAAAATCATTGAACCATGACCAAATTTAAACTTGACCTGCGCATTCCTTTGACGTATCCATATGTCAAGTTTGAGTTGAATGTGTTGTACCATTGGGGAGTTAATGAACGGAAGCTAAAAATTTCATATTATTTTCAAAGTAAAAGGGGCATAACTCTGCCAAAAATCATCGAACCATGACCAACTTTGAACTTGACCTGTATTTTCTCATGACATATCAATATGTTAAGTTTGAGTTGAATGTGTTGTACCGTTGGGGAGATAATGAACGGAAACTGAAAATTTCATATTATTTTCAAAGTAAAAGGGGCATAACTCTACCAAAAATCATCGAACCATGACCAATTTCGAACTTGACCTGTATTTTGTCATGACATATCCATATGTCAATTTTGAATTGAATGTTTTGAACCGTTTGGGAGATAATGAACGGAAACTGAAAATTTCATATTATTTTCAATGTAAAAGGGGCATAACTCTGCCAAAAATCATCGAACCATGACCAATTTCGAACTTGACCTGTATTTTCTCATGACATATCCATATGTCAAATTTGAGTTCAATATGTGCAAGGGTTATTAAGATAATGAACGGAAACTGATGATGACGGAAGGACGGAAGGACGGAATGACGGAATGACGGAATGACGGAACAGGGTAACACTATATGCCCCTGCCATTATATGGCGGGGGCATAAAAAGAGCCCTTCTATTAGCCAAGTTTTACTTTAGAAAAATCTTCATAACTCGTAAAACATACGGTAAACTTTGTTTAAATTTTGCATTCTTGTGTCTTTAAAGGTATATAACTGACCTATGTTGTCAATTTTATAGTTCCTTATAGTGCTCATTATGGGTCTCATACTTAATGTCGCAAACATTTTAAGTTTTACGTTTATTTCACTTTTAATAATCTTTATTTCGCTTGAAAAATTATAGAGTGAAATAAAATAAACAAAGTTTTATCAACGTTTTTTAAAACTCGTTATTCATTTAACGACAGGGGCGGAGCCATATCTAACACAGTACGTGTAACGTCACACGCACTCGTTAGTCCTAATTATAAGACCTATACGTAACCTATTTCATATTTATCATTCATTAATCTGATATTTTACATTTTTCATTTTCCATGTTACGTTAGGTCTTAACAGATCTTTGCAAAATCGTGTAGCAAAAAATTTGACATTAGACATTGATTTAGATCTAATGCATTTTAACAATTAAAACAGCGTGTATTTACATAAATTTTGAACTATTTATGAACAAAACTAAAAATTAAATACCTTTCAACAAAATAATTGAACTGTCACACCCGAAAAGTCATGATTAAATCCTCTCATTTAATTAAATTCCATGTACAGCAGATATACAAATGGCCGCCATACAGTGCGCGAAATCTGATTGGCTAATTCAAATGCAAGCGTTTAAATGACTCCAGAAGTTTCTAACGGAATATTTTTTAAACAAAATAATTGCCCATGCACCGTCAGTGTGTTCGAAAATATTTTTCCGTTCAAAAAATTGGAATTAATCTGTAAAACGCTTTACTAAACCAGTATGGCCGATGAGCGAAATAGATTGATATTTATATTTTATTTTTAATTAATAAGTACATTGTTTGAAACTTTTTGTTAATGATAGACCATGCAATTGAAAGAACAGAAGATAAGCTTTTGAATAAAGCTTGAAAGGCAAGTCAACAGACATTTTTTTAATTTTTCAAAATGCTACGCGTTTTTGACCAATAACTATTAGACGTCAGGCTTGACCAACATAAAACTATAACAAGCCTGTAACGTCTAATCTATTGGACTAACGCACTCGTCACTGCATTTGAAATAAAAATGAGCGATTATTTCATACTATTTCACGTTAAAAGAAAATCGAGCTCGCTTTGAGGCTTTGCCTTTTTCATATTAAAATTTCTTAAAATTTTCACTGGTCCAAAATAATTATCACTGGATTTGACATATTCCTACAAGTTCAAGTAACATGAAAGTTCATTACCTTATTCTTTTCTTTAGAATTATCACTTTTGTCATGATCACTTCCAAAAACTTGCACCTCGGACAGTCCAAGAACCAAAATAAAAAGTGACACATACAAAAGTTTCTTGTCACCCATGGCTCCGACTTGTTGAATTCGGAATTCTTTCAAAAATACTTTCTTACTATTCACACCTAAAACAGTCAACCAAAACGATAGGCTATTTATCAAATCAATTCACACAGTTCAATTGATGAACAGAATGTTTTTAATTAATGAGTGGAAAGTATTTTCTTCTTAACATGCAACGAATTCACTTTTTTGACAAGGTGGACGTTTCCAGATAGAGTTGCTTCCCTTGAACATATTTCCGGTTAGGGATCTTTAATTATTTTCAATGGAGACTTAAGATTTATAATATTTTGTTGCAAAATTAAGCACCTGAAATATAATTGAGTAATATCATTTGTTTGAATTATGATTAAAACCACTAACAATCGGTAATATTTGGTAACTAAGGTAAAACTTCAATTTTAGTTTAATGATTTCTCCCATTCACATCAAGGGAGACAACAACGCTGACATGTCGCAAGAAAGTAATTCTGGAGGGGAACAGACAAGTTGGCCTGAGCTTGTAGGATTAGTAAGCATATTTATTTAAATTACATAACATTTAAACGATACCTAAAAAATGGCGTACATGTCACACTTCTAGTTACAGTACTAGTTTTATTCCTCACTTAAGTGGGCGTGGCATTTTTTGTATGATAAATATGTCACTTGTGTCCTGAACTTACCAGTCCCTACCCTGGGGTTTTCTCTCTGACTGTTCTCCCTATATATAGAGGAGAACTGTCTGCATCTATGAAATTAAAACTGGGACATGTCAAGCTGCTCTGTGTATCATTTGAGAAATAACAAATAAAACAAAAATCAAAAACAAATAATTGAAAACTGCAACAGTTCAATAACCGATAACTACCTACTCCTTAAATTATTCAAATATGTCTTTACTAGGAATCATGAAACTACTATAAGTAGACCAATTACAGCACAGGACCTGTTCCAACTCATTCAGCATGTTTTCCTAGGAAACCAGCAATTCAAAACTGTATAAGAAAATGAGCTCCCAACTTATTAGACACACATTGCATTATATTATCGACAAAAAATTTAAAAGTCACATATTTCAATGAAAATGGTGTTGGTGAAACCAGAACTGGTCCTTTACTGCAACTTGCACGGATTTATATTACATCCGTTAACTTATTAATTGACTGTTCTGAGCTAGGTTCAGGCATAACAGGGCTACAGATTTTAAAGAATTGTTCCATTTTAAAATCATAAATGAGGGTCATTGTTATAAATTAATGTTGAATTGCATCTGTCATTTTTTAATTTGCATCATATTGTTAATAGGTAGAATGAAGTCATACTACTGTAACATGTTATTCACAAAAGTAATGGGAACAAGACATTTCACCCCTCAAATTTTGAAGCCACTTTACCCCCCACAATCAATAATGAATAAGACACTTCACCCCTCATTCAATATTTTTTATTAAGTTAATAAATAAAGGTTTTATATATGTTTATTTCAATTATTTTTAGTAACTTTTGATTACTTTCTCAGTTAACATAAACTTTTAACATGAGATATAGTTCTGTTGTATACTTAGATATTGTAAATCTTTTAAACATAACTTACACGGACATTGAATTTAATCTCAATCGCCCATTGTAATACAAAGTATTTTCATCTATTATGTGTTTTTTGCATGTCACCTTGTTTATTCAACATGTTGATTGGTTGTTTGTTTATTCAACAGTTATCTCATATTAAATTGATTAGTTAGTTGGACTAAAGTGGTATTTCTTAATTGGATTAAATTGGTATTTCTTAATTGGATTAAAGTGGAGTGAAGGAAATACAAGTAGCTTTATTTCTGTAATCACAGTAATGAATACATATACATGGACATTTAAAATAACATGTATGGTACATACATTTAAAACATTCATGAAAATAAAAAAGCCATGACATGCACAAAACTAATTGTAGACATTAAAATGTTGTAGAACCATTTCTGGTGTTGACATGTGATACTCTTTTAGCTTTAATTTATATTGGTTTATTGTTATATGTGTATAGTTATAATCATAATGTTCTTTGAACACATTTCTAGTATAAGGATCGTTAAGTGTACAAATTCAGATCCGATATAAATTACAATGTATTATTTTTGCATTTGTTTTCTTTCTTTCAGCCAAGTACAGAGGCAGAGAATGTTATCAGAGGAATATATAAAAATATAACGGTCAGTACAGTATCATTAGTAAAATATCATTTAAAACTGAATTACTTAACTAAATTCTGTTTGAATACTTCTCTAGTTCTTTATCAAATTGTACTTTTTATACTGTAGTATAGCTTTTGGATAAAAACAACATGTTCTAAACAACTTATTTAAACATTTCAAACAGCAAATTGTTTATATTTCTATATTGTGTGGCATTAGTTTCACATGTTTTATCTTGTTATGGAGTATAGTTTAATGTGTGTATGTTAGGTTCAAATATTTTCATTATAAGTCAATTGTAAAAAGACATCAGTTGACATCAGCATGATTATATCCTTGTTTTGTTTTGTGAATACCTTTGCTGCTTTGTTAGTTATATGTTTGTTTAATTCCAAATAAATATATCCAAATATTTTGTCAGTGAAATATCACATTAGCTAGTTATGTACAAATGATTAAAGTTGAGAAAATAAAATACATGATTGTACTCTTGCTATAAGCATTTGTAAGTTTATTTGAGCAGTGACATGATCTTTCTAACATAGTGGTCTGATTTGACATTTTCATTATAGTCCAGCCATATTTTAGACATACATGCCATAATATCCCGGACGCTTGGGAAAGTCCCAGAATTAAGGCGTCTGTCCCAAAGGCGTCCCAGAGAAAAATTGGATATTATATAAGATTTAGATAATGGATTAATAACAAAAATATCATTTTTCTAATTCCTAAATAGTTTTTTTTTTGACTGATCAGTTATTTGTATTTAAACAGATACAGATTTTACCTGAAAACTCCATGGTTACAATGGATTATAGAGAGGACCGTGTACGCATATTTACTGATGGTGAGGGAAAAGTTGCTACAGCACCAATGATTGGATGAAATTTTGTATTTGTTACGATCATTTGGATTAGACATTTGTATCAAGAAATCTGATTGGATGAAATATTATGTATCAAGCTATTTGATTGGATGAACAGCAAGTGCACTCTCACTCTTATTTGTGAAGTAGAACTATTATAACCACACATATGTATATGTAATGTTATTGGAATTTACTTCTTTTAGTTATCAAATTTTTCTCGAGAAAATAGTGTGTACCTTTTTTTAACAGTTAAATTCATTTGGTAATATATCGATTATCTTGATGATTTTTGATAAACCATTTAAACATATGATTAGTGGACAGACATAGATATTTTATTTGTGTATTCCTTGAATAAATTTATACAGAATATAAATAACTTGAGATAACTATACATTAATAATTAGATGTTGTTAAGATTTTGATAAATAAGTTGTATATTTTTGTGTTTATATAAGATGGACTAAAGAAGCAAGTTTTAACAAAAATAGTGAAAATCCTCTCCCTGTGCCATAAAGTATTTCTAATACATGTATATTCTTATTTTCTAAATGTATTTTTTCAGTGTGGTTTGAAATAGATTGTTTTGTAAATTTTTGGTAAACTACTATAAAAGTATAAACTGTAAAACATGAGTATATTTATTTTGAATCACAATTTTGAAAAAATATATAAATCTTGATACACTCTATCCCCAACATATAGGTGTTGAATTTCATTTTCTGTTAGAATGCCAAAATCTGACTCTTATCAAAAACATTTTGTTCTTCTGAAATTTACCAGCATTAGAAATCCATATATCTTACTGTTTGAAAAGTTAATGAATACGGATTCTTTTAATTTATATATGGACACTGGCCTATAAGAATTTGTGCATATTTTTGTGTATTGATGGATACTAATTGTGTAACATTTCATGATTTAGGAAATAATTCTTTTGGTTGTGTCAAAATATTATTTTAATTTAAATGTATGAAAAGAAAAATGTAAAATAACACTTATTTATGATACTCACCTTGTTTAATATACATGTAACTATGTATGGTATAAATAACTGATATTTTCCTCATCTCTACATGTATTGTGCATATAATGAATAATTATATCTTGAAATCTCGACACGTGCATGGCTTGGACAAACAATTGAAACAATGTTCTTTTCTCAGATTAAGTGGGGTTTTTTTTGCCAGAGTGGTTAGGGTTGCTGACTTCAATACACTTGCCCTTTTACCAAAGTGAATTAAATCCCATTTGGGGCATTGGTTATTTTTATGTATATGAGGAAGCTATTCAGCCAGCATAGAGATGATTAATGCTTGATGCTTCTACACGGATGCCTGCTTGTGCCTAAGGTCACCTGAGATCTTACTCCACCAGTAAAGCTTGAAACTTAACCCGTAACCTGCTGAGTGCGTGCACTAGACTTGTCTAGCTTCTGTTTTTGGAAATGTCCATTATCAATTTTAGGGATATCAAGGTGAAAGTTTGAAGAATGTCAGCAAACAGTGTAGAGCCTGGTCGGACTGCACAGGTTTTTGTGGACATGTATTGCTCAATACTGGTGGCAAAGGCTAATAACTTTTGTTTCCAACAGATTAAGGGCTAAAATATGACCTTCATTATGTCATTGTGACTTGAATACAAATATCCACAAATTTTAAAATTTCATGTGATGCTTGCACATCAGCTTTGCTGGAAAAGGGTGTGTTTTAATAAGATTTTACATATTTTCCTTTATTAATTGTATATATAACCATGTTGGAGATTGTTACATTATGTTTACATTATCTCAGGTTGACATGTCTCTAGATAGGAGCAGATTCTTAACAAATTTAGATTTATAGAAGAGATATTCCATAATAAGCTGACAGGGGCTATCCATTTTCCTCCTTTTTTATCCTTTTGTCTTTCTTATTTTGTTTCTTACAAATGTTTGCATAGTACAATTGATATGTTCCTCATATCATGATTTTTTAAAAAAAAAGAATGTTAAATATGCATTTCTAGGAAAATGGCCTTTAATAATGTTGTTTTCTGCTCATCTTTATTTACTTAAAAAATCACAAGATAAAGTAAGACAAAATATCTGAACAATATACTGTTTATCTATTCTTTCAGGAATGAGATTGAAAATTTAAAAAAAATCTTGCATGTGAAGTCAACAAATATGTGAAATATTTAAGTATGAATTTCAAAATATCCTGTGTTGTTTAGAAATAGGTGCATTTTAAAAGTTTAAGATGTTATACTATGTGCATTGAAATGTGAAATAAAACATAGAAAATATTGAATTTTGTGCAATAAAGTGACAGTTGCATAATTTTTTGTGATATTAAATTTTAATTGGTTAACATTTTATGTTTTTCCTGTATAATTCAAAATAGGATGTGTATACGTTTTTGCATAAAAATACTTGCGTATTACTCAAACAGATGAAAATTCATTGCTTTCTAATGAAAATACCATATAATCCACTGTGATTTATCTCAAAGAAATCTTGACATGAATATTCTTTTTATATAATCAATTCATGGAATGAAATGTCTGTACTAAAACTATTTAATAATTGTAACCATAGCAACTTGGTACATGTATCAAATATAAAAAGCTATTTAAATTGATCATCAAAGATTACACAGCTTTCCTTTCTGAAATTAAATTTCTAGAAATAGGAATCTACAAAACACTCCTGCAGCTAGGATATATTTTCTTTACCTTGATTAATAAGAAAGAAAAAAAAAAGATTTTGTATTAGATTTATATAACAGAAGTATATGATATACAAATACCACATTCAAATAAAACATATCATAAACTGTGATATTAAAGGGACTCCACTGACGTGCATAAGCCTAAAATAAGAAACAAACTCAAAATTAAATACAATGTAAATAGTGCCATTCTTAGCTCCTTTTGAGTTAAAAGCATTTAAATGCTTTTCATTTTTTGGGTCATTTTGCACAACAAAATTGATTACTCTGAGATCAGCAAATGTTTTGAAACTTTGCACACAAGTTATTGGTATAGAGCTAGATCAAAAATATAAATTTCTTTGATGAATATCCAAGTCCCATCATGTCAAAAATCCTCAGATGAGTCCCTTTAAATTCTTTACTTTTTCCATTTGTTCATCTTTTGTTTCAAAATTTGTTGTATCAGTTTGTTATATGATAGATGACACAATAATTAGTTATAAATATATTTTCTATCTATTTATATCTATTTATAATCATACTGTTTTGATGATTTATTTTTACACTACACAAAAAGTCTTTGCTTTAAATAAACATGAAAAATTGGAGATTGGTTTTATTTTATGGACTGATATATATGTATGTAAGGACTAACACCTGTTATTCATTCACATAGTAGTCCGACTTGCTAGCAAATTTTCCATAATACCCTGTCAAGAAGGTTTTGATAATCTGGATACAAACTTGGTGTAAAAGTAAAGGGACATAACTCCATGAAATGTCAACTCAACAAATTTAAAACTTAAACCTTGTATTATATTATGCATCCTATTCAAATTTCATCCAATGCAAATGAATTTATATAGTGTATGGAAGGAAAAAGAATTTTACCTTATAAATGTCATATCATAGCTGTTAAAACTAAAATCAAGGACTGCAACTGTGAGAAAGCAACAGGAATATGAAGAGTATATCATCAGCAACATTACTTATTAGCATTCTATTAAGCTGTATCAAGCTATACAAAATTCTGATACAGGGTTTGAAAACTTAGAAGAAAGCTATAAGAAAGGGCCATAACTTTTTTCAAACACAGGGTTTGAGACAACTTGCTAAAAAGCTAAAACAAAGTCAAGTGCCATAACTCTCCTCAGACAACTTGGTAGAAAGCTATAACAAAGGGCCATAACTCTCCTCTCTTCAATAATAAGGATATATCAAGCCGCTGAATTACATCTCACTGCTTATGCATTAACCCCTGTTTTATTTTAATGTTACATTTTAGTGAAAAATAAATACATGTACATAATTCAGAGAACCAAGACTAAATACCCGCTTCTTGTTTGTAAAGGTGTTGCTAATTCAAACGCACTTGTCTGTCTTTGTTTTGTCGCTAAGGGAGACAATCGGTGTTTTTCAACGTTCTGAGCTTTACCACTAAGGACTTTATAGTGTACAAACTTAGACATGTCCTTTGTTAGATAATGATAAAACGTGCATGTTTTTTTTTTTCATTTAAAATATAAAAAAATAATAGACATAATCCAGTATATAATTATTTATCACATATTCGTGCCGCTTTTGCGACTCCGTAAAATGGTAATGCACTGCCGTGCATACATTTTGACGTGACCTCATTATGTGCGTCAATGAAAAAAATGATTATAGTTCACTTTAAACGGTCGTTATTTTGGTATGTGATAAATAGAATATTATATTCGTATAAGTCCAATACTGAATTTATTGAACTAGTTGAATAAAATTATATAATGCTCGCAAGAGGCTCGCATAATATAATTTTATTAAACTCGTTAAATAAATTCAGTATTACACCCATTTAATAACCTCTATTTAGCAAATACCCGTGCCGATTTTGCGACTCCTCAAAATGGTATTTCACGGACGTGCATATATTTTAACGTGACGTCATTTGCGTTATACACACAACGTAAAGAAGCGCTAAATGTTAACGTTACACTATAGGTGCGTCAATGAAAAATGATAAACGGTCTTTATTTTTGGTATGTGATAAATAGAATATTAAATTACTGAACTTACACTCATTCAATATCCTCTATATAATTATGTCTCAGTTTTCTTAAAAAGACAAGACAAACTGTGTTTTACAATATTACAATACATGTAGAGCATGTGAGATACTTATCTCGAAGATATAAGAGTTAAATGTGAACATATTTGTCCGTAAACAAAGTAGCATTTTTCTTTCATATTAAATATTAATTAAAAATCATTATAAGTCACTATAAGTAACAAAAACAAGGATATGAGTACTGTTTGGAAAACTGCAACTGATCAACTTGAAAGTTTTTGAGAATTAAGAAATAGCAATAATGTTAATAGTGTTTCTTTACCAAAAGAAAGTATCGTGCATATTCATAACATGTTCAACGTGAATTACTCTGATCATTGCGAAAGCTATTTGCACTTTGTAACTAAATATTTGCTACTGTTTCTTCAAGGACGATATGCGCTATTGATCTTTCAAATATAGAATTAGCAAGCAATGTTATATTTTGTCATCACATACGGACACATTTAAATTGCGCATTTAAAAGGTATCTTGTTAAAACTCCTGGACGTTGCTTTTGAACATAGGTAAGAATTTTTAAGTACATTTTATTTTTCAAAGCTCACTTAACGAATAGTTCAAATACGTTTATAATAATTTACAACACATTCACCTCTTGCTCTCGTTCCATCAATAGTGCGTTTATTTATTTACTTATTTGTTTATTTATTTATGTTAATAAATGCAGATAAATGGATCTAAATTGTTGGATGATACGCAGACGATACGCAGACGTCTTTCTGTATCGACGGCACACCTTGTCTACGTGTCTGAAATCTGTTCACACGAAGCGTGCCATATATGATAATATTTATGAAAATAAGCTTTTACATATATGAACAATTTTAATGTAGCATAAAACATGATTATAAATACAAAATGTATAATTCTGTTGCATTTTTGTTGGTTTAACATTGGTTACCCTGGTCCTTTTACATAACCAGTGCTGATTTCATCCAAAAGATCATTAATATTGTTAATATAGGAGCGGGTGTTTGAACCCCTGGATTGCTAGTCCACGCGTTACCACTGGACTACAGAGCCTCTCCTGTTCGACAAAGGCAAAAGCGATGTGACATTGCCACAGAATTCTCTTGTGTTGTCATGTCCTATTTCGCTATGTCTGCAGTCGTTATGCATTTTTAGTGTGCAGCTTAAATATTTCATTGTTGTGATGTGTCACACTTCATTGTCTAGGGTCACGAAGGAAACAAAAACCACCATTTATTAGTCATACAGGCACAGGCAGATTGCGAAATATTCGCATCGTCGCCTGGTTGAAAGTTTTTTCTCCTTTGCCTTAATCTATATAATTATGTTGTAAATAGCAAAACAGGTTAAACTAGATTTAGTAACTTCTTATTGCTACGATCGGCTCATAAAGCAAATGATCAATATTTTCTAATCTTCCTGGTACATGCACTATAATAAGTTACCTTTCGTTATTTTACCGACACAACAAATGTCTTGGGTATATTTTTTGCTTTTTGCTATTCGGTGTATAGATTATCTAAATTTTCTCGCTTATATAACAATCTCACTTTCAATTTTCTATTTACATTTGATTTGTTTATTTTTTGGCATTGACTTTCTTCTTATTAAGATAAGTTTCGTTCATGGTACAAAGGAACACCCTTTTTCACCGACACGGTACGGTGCAAGTTTAAAAAAAAACTTGACAAGATTCTGACAGGACCTTGTTTCAACAAAATGTCTTCTACACCACAATTGTACTTTGGGCAATTTTTTAAAATAAAATGTCATCAAAGATAAAATTATACCGCAGGCTCGTATACTTATATGGAACTATATGATTAATACATGTCTTGTCTGACAAAAAAGATGTAAGTACAGAATTTGCAATGTTTATACTGTTGTAAATGTAAACCGTTGCAACGTTTTACTTTTAGATTATAAACATACCCGTTAACCGGTTGCAAGTAGATCAGTGGTAAGTTCTTTACCTTGCAATCGATTGCTGCACACTTTATCATAGACTCATAGACAAATTATGTCTATAAAAAAGAGACAAAAAAAGAACATATCTTAGTAATCCGTTTTAAAATAACATTCATATAGTAATTAAGTTCTTCCTACATATTAAGCTGTTCTACTCGGTACATGTTAACGGGTGTGATAATAGGGATGTTTATATGAAACATAACAACTCTTAGGTGCAATTTTAACTTCTGTGCATATTAAATAACTGAAAACAAATATGTTGATGGTTTTGAGACCATTGTATTTTGTGTGAGAGCTAGAGAAGCTTGCATCAAACTGGGCAAGATATCAGATAGGCGAGTTGTCATCATAACCTTACCTCAGCCTTCATGCAGCTCTTTATCCGTAGTTGGAAAGATGCGATTGCATTTGTTGCTTAGGTAAACGAATGCCAAATATGCAAAAATTCAAAAAACGCTGGTTACGTTTTAGTATGTAACAGGTCGTAGGCCCCTCAAGACGAAATCTTCTCTCATTTTGTTGATTTTTAGATTGAACAAAATGAGATTCGTTCTTCTGCAAGTTGTCGTACCACTCTGCATTTTGTTAGTGGCGGTTAAAGCAGACGACCATGAAGGGGCCATTTTGTCCGAGTATTTATGGTCAGAAACGATCGAAGAACAAGAGGCGTCACTAAACTCATCCCTAATTAGGGGAATGGCATCAACCAAATTGAATCCTACTAGTTTTGGTACAGTAATTTTCTTTATGTTACATATAGGATCTATAATCTTTAATTAGTTTATTTCAACCTGCTAACCTTCCCTTTCCATAGCAATGTAATAAATTTTTAATATTTGAAAACAGACAATACTAATTATTTGAGCCGCGTCACGACAAAACCAACATAATGGGTTTGCGACCAGCATGGATCCAGACCAGCCTGCGCATCCGCGCAGTCTGATCAGGATCCATGCTGTTCGCTATCAGTTTCTCTACTTGTTGCGAACAGCATGGATCCTGATCAGACTGCGCGGATGCACAGGCTGGTCTGGATCCATATGCTGGTCGCAAACCCATTATGTTGGTTTTGTCATGACGCGGCTCATTTGTTGAAGCGATATAACAAAAGTTAAATGAGACTTTAGATGGCAAATGGCAGAATGTTAAAGTACAATATCGCCCCTACATCCCCATCATTCCCCTGCCCCATTCTATTTCACTGTTTCATCTGGGGATATTAACAAACGATTTCAAAAGCAAAAGTTTTGTATTAAACTAAAATTGATCTATACGAATGACATAGACATGTCGCCGTCAATAACGCTATAAATTTAATGAAGGCTGTCAACTAGCTTGACCGTCATTTCTTATTGCAAAAATGAAGACTTTTCGGATACTCTTGTCATTATACTAGTACATGTATTTACTGTAAATTCAGTTTAGCCTTAAACTGTTTGTTCCCAATAATTATTTGGCTGAAAAAATAGTTTTAAAAACACAATAACTCAAATGTCTAGACCTAGAAACGTTATATTTCAAATAACTTGTAATAGCATATAGTGAACTAGATGTAACTGTCATTCATATGGTTGTGATTTGGTTTCCGGTTGAAGTTGCGTTCTTTGCAGATTATTTTCTCGGTGTTTTTTGCGTTTTTAAGTGATTTAATTATTTTAATATGTTGAACAAAATGTGGCTCTCCTTTCAAATTGTCAAAGCTACATGCCTCCAAATGAGCCAAATAATTTTAAGAAACAATATTTGTGAAATGACGAGAGCATTCGAAAAGTATAAACGAAATTTTAATACATTTCCAAAAGATTGATGAACATTACCATAAATCTGTTAGCATGCTTCTTTAAGCAACGTTTACCTAAAGATCGATTTTAATTTGTGAATAATGCGCTTATTATGTATTCACGTTCATTAATTTTTAATCGCCTCGGTCAACTTATCTACCATCTGCCTGTGAATATCACATCATATTCAATGTCACACTAGTCAATAATTGTATAGTGTGTTTATTTAACGGATTATTTTTTTTTATCAAAATAATCGATTATTTTCAATACTTAAAGGTTCATATGTACTGTCCTAGGATGATAATTTGGTCTTAACGGTACATGGGAAAGTCCAAAAACGGGGTTATCTGGATTATTATCCGATATCGTAAAAGTAAACACTTACAAATACTATATAGCATTATTCTTACAGTATCGTTTGCGTATTACCGTTATGGTTCTGTCGGTAGATCGAAATTATTTGTAACTTTTAGAGTTTTGTTCTCATAGGTTCGAACCCCAAGTAGTGCCATTTTATAACCACAGGTTTTTCTTCTTGCTCTGTTTTTTTTATCATTATAATTATTCATTTATTTTCGTTTTCCTTTTTGTTTTCTTCTTATGATATATATTTTATAGTATATATTTATTTTTTATTTCTATTCTTTTTTCTTTTTGTATTTTTTGATCACAGTGAAATGAAATATTCGATCTCATATTCATGTATGCATAAAACCGGTCAAACAATTGACTGTTCTGAGGTAAAAAAAATGTACCAGTAGTCGAACTTCTGTCTGTACGGATAAACTCATTACTGACACGGTTGCTCTACCTGCTGCGCTAACAAGACATATGATAACATGTAGTTTTATTTTCATTTTTATAGATTGTGGCATTGATCTGCCTAACCTATTTTTCGCATTGTTATTGGTCTTTGTTATGTAAACAAAGGCTCAAGTTATCATCCTAGGACAGTAGTTCAAGATTCTGTGTACATCTACAATACGTATAGACTTATTGGACTAGCTCTACAAAAATCAAAAGATAGTAAAGTTAGACAACTGCTTCAGAAGATGTCTGAATCTTACAAAGGGTAGTTATCTTTCCTTACCTTCCATATAACTATTATAAGATTTCACTCTAAAAGTTTTACTATTTAAATAATAGTTCATTAGTTTAAACATAATTTGATTTAAACTCGATTGTAAAAAGAAATAGTGCAGCTTTTTTAATCACTATCAAGTTTGCTTTTTTGGAATTAAATAATACTGAATGTATTACTTAGTATACGGAAATATGGTCCCAAACCAGTGGTCCCCATGTTGAGAGGCAAACACACCACACCGAGGGCCACCATTCGCTTTAAATCAGTGTTATAAAATGATATGAATTTTTTTATTTATTTTCTGGTGTATCTTAGATTAAGCGAACACATGTTAGAAGCTTGGTCAATCAAGTATACAAGTGGCATCCATCTCGGAAAAGCTTGTTCAAATTACCTTGATCATTTATATGACATGGCCATCAACTATGATGCAGTTTACTTCGTCACTGCTATGCTACCTTGCTACAAACTCTGGCCGTGGCTCGGTAAACAACTTACAGCAAAACAGGCAAGTAGATTGTTACATTGTTACATGCGTCTTTAAGCTCTTAGCCCAGAAAAACTGCCATCAACTCACCGTCCTAATGTTAGCAGGTTCTTATCAATACTGGTATGAAATGGGGGGAAACATGGTCGTTACCCATTAGCCCTTGGCAACGAGTTTAAAACAAAACTGGTAAATAGACAGCAAGCTATGACCCAGACCAACTTATCTATTCAATGTACGAATTTAATTAAAGCAAACAGACACACGTTTTAAGCCAGCCCTTCATAAGGTGTTTTTTTAAATAAGCGGTTATAATTTGATTAAAGTAAGCTGACAAATAACACAAAATTCAAATTTTACATCAAAACATCCGACTGGTAACCAATTCATCATCAATGTATTCATCTTAAAATCTTGTAAATTTTAATTTTATGGTAATAACTGTAATACTTTTTTAAATCAATCTCTATGCTTAATGCGACATAGCTACCATATCTTATTAAATGTATTAACCGGAAATGAGTGGCAACGTGGCCGAATGGTTATCACGCCGGACTAGTAATCTAATTAAAGTTTGCAGGCCGTGTGGGATTTCTGGCAAGCTAGATTCCACGAGAAAGAAACTTTACACTCATTGCTTAGTACTAGTTGGTTCCAGAAACGGATTCGAGTGTCTTTCAATAAACCTATAGCTTTCAACACTAAGTTATTATAAACTATTCCAAAATTGATACCATTTACAAAGTATTTAAGTGATTCACATGATACCAGTTCTGTTGACAAAACCCCTAGACATTATTTAACGCCATCACTTTTATTGCAGAACGATTTCGGAGTGTACACACAATGGGTCGAAGAGAATCTGGACCCAACTTACACCGGGTACATTGATCTTGAGACGTTGATCAATGAAGAGGAAAAACATGGCAGAATAAACCGCAAGATGGCGCTAACCGTCTTCAAGCGAAGTATGGAGAATGAACGCGACTTCTTTTCATCCGTGCCATAAAGATACAATGCAAAAAAATAATACCGCACTAAATATTACACATATGTACGTGAATCTAATAAGTTAATGAAAATGAACAACACAGTTTGTGTAATGCATTGAGAGAAAAAAAATGAGAAAACAATCAGGTACATGATTCGCGTACCTGGACATACATATCGCGTATATTAATTTCATATAATGTATATACCCTACCATATACAAGTGCCAACAGTTAAGTCGTTTTATGTGCAAATTTAAGGTGATATATCCCAATTTTGACGAAATACACCTGCTTCTTTATAGACTTTTTAACAACCACACATAAACAATTTTAAGATGAGAGCGAGAATGAAATGAATTTAAAGCTACATGCCTCCAGGTGAGTCAAAATATTTCAATAAAATCAAACTTGAGAAAAAATGTACTAAGATGTAAGGAAAAGTAAAAAAGTTTCAAGATTCAAGTAATATTTTACATACTTAGTGCGATTAATGACTGATTTTTCAGTATTTATAACTATATTTCTACTGCGTTACTAACGCAGTAAAGGCAATTTCTGCATATTTTGACCTCTTTTTGGTAATTTACGTGGTTTTGAAGTGCCACTGATATTGTGTAAATTGCTTCCTTTTGATACCTTCACAATATTACACATTCAAAAACGTTTTCAAATGAAACATGAAGACACGAATCGCCGTTCCAAACTTCGACCATGAAATGCGGGCCTCTAGCGGACAATGCCCACGGGCTAAAGCTTTATGTCTTATACTATCATTAAGACGAACCCCACAGCTATTGTTATCGCTAATCAGACAAATCGTTTTATGACGGTAGGCTTTAGAAAATGGTACTCTTTACAAAAATGCGTTAACTTAAACAAAAAGAAAAAATCGCCGATCTAAACATTGCCATGTCATGCGGACCTCCAGCCGCCATTGTAATTGTGTTAGAGCTATGTGTCTTATATTGTTGAAAAACGAACCTCCAAAGTATTGTCAATGCAGCAACGAAATCCGACAAATGGTTTAAAAACGACGGACTCTAGATATTGGTGTTTAGTTACGGAAATTCAAAGACTTTATACACAAAAAGAACAAAACGCCAATCAAAACATCTGGCCATGTCATCCGACCCTCTAGCGGCCATCGGTCTTGGGCTAGAGCTTTGTGCTTTATATTGTCGTAAAAAAACAAGCCTCAAAAAAACGAACTTCCAAACTGATGCTATGGCAAATATGCGAAGGAATCAGACTAATGGTTTGATGACGGCTGTGTTTTTTACCAAAAATCGATGACTTTATATACAGAAAGAGCAAAATTAAATCTCCAACCCCAAGAGGCAGTCATGCCACGCGTGCCTTTATTATGTATGGTATCACACACCTTTCATTATGGACCAACTCAATTCAATTTCGCAGATTAGGATGCGACTGTTTCAGAAACTGTGGAGACATAAATTCATTTTCCAAGGTTATGTAAAACAGACTACATAAAAATTGCATTAAACACAGACTCCTGATTGTCTCATTCATGAACGTTTACTAGCAAATTAACGATTATCGAGTAACTTAATGATTGAACAAAACAGGTGCATGAATATTGACGAGAAATTTTCATACCGCAATTACTCTCTTCATGGAAACCTTTACACTGGAAAATGAAACTCTTTTCCAAATCGTTTCCTAATCATTCTATGTATGATGGGCTCAAAGAAAGGCATCGTAAAAACGATATTATATGTGAATAAGTAATAGACAGAGCATTGAACCACAACGCGTAACCCTTGAGTATAAATCAGATTTCCGAGTGTTGTGATGTTCTTTCTCTTTTCTATCATAGGCAAAAATAAAAACACATTCCCTGTTGTCACAATATGAAGCCCCAGAAAAAAGTAACCATTGAACGAGCATCTGAATATGAGAACCCCGGAAAAAATGAGCCAATCAATGAGAATGCAATGGAGTGCGGGTAACTTATTACGCACAGTGCGTGTATGTGCATTCGTTTTACCTCTTGACACTTTTTCAACAGAAAGGTCCCCAAACTATCATACAATTATATTATATGCATTATGTCAGATGATATGTCAGATGATAGATTTGAGAGCATATACTAGTAGTCTCGTGCAAAGTTACTCGTAAATACATTTGGTATAAAGTGGATGGCACAATCCCAACTTTAAAAATATCTTACATTTGACTTTTCCATGTTACTGAGAAGCAATACAAAGACTGAACCTTAAAAAGTGAAATAAACAAATTTTAGTTTTTGAATTGCTATTAGAAATCAAGCATTTTCCTTTGTCATGGAATAGATGGAAAGTTTAGCGGTTTAAGAGATATTTGAATAAATAATATATATAACGAACACATTTGTATTTTATTGTATTTTATTGTTCCAGCAAAACATAGCGAAAAGTAAGAGGAAATCAGTTTGTGATAATTGTTAAAGATGTATAGGCTTTAGTTTCTATATAAAATATAGGCTATACGAAAACTGTATAATGATAACTCATACAAACTTTGCATGGTCTTAGTTATATAGTAAGAAACACATACTTAACCAATTAAATTTAGGTCACCGTGCTCTTTTTTGAGTCAACAGCGGCAATTTTAAGTTGCATAACAAAACAGAGTATAATTTACTTTAACTTTTGAAATAATTATACACAATGATAAACTTGTACAATGATCAATTCCACACATTTTCAATACATTAACTAGAATGTAACATGGTATAGTAATATATAAGCCATCATCTGTCACTTCAAAAAAATAAAACAATAAAAGTATTATAATGTTGTTGCGAATATACAACTTTGTATGTAATTATACATACATAACATAAAGTCAAAATAAAATCTCATATATTGTTTAAAGAAATATATGTATTATTTTGAACAGAAGAAAACTAAAAATATATCAACAATACAGTTTCTGTTACGTAATGACTCCATTTTATATATTTTGCTAGGTAAAGCAATGCATTCTTTTTATAGAATTGTTCTTGAAAATCATTTTTTTTCTTTATCAACAGGTACATAGAAATCTATTGTGACAAAACCTTTTGAAAGAATGTGCCAATACTTGTAATTCTTGTAATAAAATCTAAAGTTTTGTTTGGTAAATTATATGAATAATTTTATATGACAGCATTGTTATCCACATTTTGATAAAACAAAATCTAAAACTAGACAGGAACAGAACAAAATCTTTTAAAATAATCATACACAATGTCAAACTTGTACAATGATAAATTCAATACATTTTCAATACTTTAACTAAAATATAACATGCTTAGTAAATTTATAAGCCACAACCTGTCACTACAAAACAATACGTACAAGTATTATAATGTTGTTGCGGACATACAACTTTGTATGTAATTATACATACATAACAGATAGTTGGAATAAAATCTATGTCATATATATTTTTTAAAGAATTATATGTATTATTTTTCAACAGACGAAAACTAAAAATAAATCAGCAATAGAGTTTCTGTTACAAACTGACTCCATTTATATATTTTGCTAGATAAGGCAGTACATTCTTTTTAGAGAATTGTTCTTCAATACATATATGTCTCTTTTTGTTTATTTCTAAGAAACATGACATTGTACACAGAAACCTATTGTGACAAAGCATTTTAAAAGAATGTCCTGATATCCGCATTCTTGTAAAACACTTAAGTTTTGTTTGGTAAATTATATGAATAATTTCACACACTATAGCGTTGTTACCCACATTTGATAAAAAAAATCTAAAATTATACAAGAACATAACATTACAGTATAATTTACTTTACCTTTTAAAATAATCATACACAATGTCAAACTTGTACAATGATAAATTCAATACATTTTCAATACTATAACTAGAATATAACACGGCAGAGTACATTTATAAGCCACTATTTGTCACTTCAAAACAATACAAGTATTATAATGTTGTTGCCAATATACAACTTTGTATGTAATTATACATACATAACAGATAGTAAAAAAACAAAACATGCTTTATATATTGTCAAAAGAAATATTATTTTGAACAGAACAAAACTAAAAATAAATCAATACTAGAGTTTCTGTTACGTATTGACTCCATTTATATATTTTGCCAGGTAAAGCAATACATTTTCTTTATATAATTGTTCTTTTCTTTATTCATTAGAAACATGGACATAGAAACCCATCGTGACAAAACATTTTAAAAGAATATGCTGATATTCGAATTAATTTAATAGAAATCTTAAGTTTTATTTTGGTAAATTATAAAAATAATTTCATATTATAGCGCTGTTTTTCACATTTGATAAAAATCTAAAATAAGACAGTTTTCAACCGGTGTATTTCACTCTATCAAACAGTTTTTTTAAACAATTGATATCTTATTTGTATCAATAGAATAAACCGAAAAACAGTATATATCAAAGCACATTTCAATCTATCTTAATTTAGTCATTACTGTTTTATTTTAGTGCATTTTATTATTAATCTACAACAAAGTTTCATAATTCTTATATATCTACACATAAATGTAAGATGATAATTTTTATGTATGTTATACTCCATTTACGCTAGCATTGTCATTGATTAAAGAAATGAGACAGACATATATGTATACATGTAACGATGAACTGTAAATGGTAAAGCTAAACAAATAATAGTTCTGTTTTGTTCTATAATTATTTTGTAATTTGGTATTATTATGATTATAATCATGGTGGCGATAACGTTGCCAGTAATTATAGAACAGGACAGGACGGAACGTCCGATTACTAGAACGAACTGAATTTACATTCCGGATATATAATACAATTACACAAAGGTTAATACATGAACAGTAATAATTATCATAAATTTACAAAAGATTACATCATAAGATTTTTTTCATAATAGCTTGTTCACAATTAATAAATGCAAGCTAGACAATATGGGGATGAAAGCAATGTGAATACAAGAAGTACAAAATGTCATAGTCGTGAATTTCTGAGATGCTGAGTGAAGATCTTCACGTTATTGCAAAAGTTCACAAACTTTCAAAACCCACAAATTTATTCTTAAGTATTTCATTATTTTAGATTGCCATAATATGTCCATTGAGAACAATACAACATCAACATAAAATGACATTCGCATTCATTCTCTCTACATGCTTCATGTTATTGACAACATTTTAATTTCATAACGATAAATAAAATGTCGAATTCTAAAATACAACATTATTCATAAAAAACATATATCCCTCGGGTGACCATGATTCATTACCCTAAGCATTTTACAGTGCCAGTTTGATACACAATAATACATTATGATCCAATCGTTCTATGATAAAGAAATTTTGCAGATACATTTAAACTTACTTTGATGTATAAAAATATACATTAACAGACATTTGTTAAGACTTTCTAACATACACAGCAAGGGTGTTGACTCTAGGACAGGGACGAATTAAGGGCACCCGACGATACCATAGTTAAACTTCAATCACAAAAGATAAAATTATGAAAAGTAGGTGGGTAATGTGCCTTTCCATTTATAAACAGAACATACATAAAGATGAGGAAAATGTTATATATCTATGTGACTTACATGATTACATGATCTTTGACAACAGTAATGTAATTTAAGCATTTTTCTAATCAATTCATCTAGAAAAACATCATAATGATGTCTTAGTGTGCCAAAATAGTGAAAACAATCAAAAATTAAACTGTGAAGGACAATCATACTATCCTGATTAATCTATGTTTAACATACATTAAGATAAACAATGTCATTATGTGAAAACTAAGTACCAAAACTTTAAATCTATATTTAAGGAACAGAAACTTTATTTTGAACTTGAACATAGTGCCCAGTCCTATAAGAAATAATGACAATATATAAACAAAACAAGCACATCATAATGTACAAATGGTGAAAAAACAAAACAAATATTATTCTAATTACAGAGTGATCAAATATAATCCAAATATGTACTAAACACAAACTTTATTGTTGATGCGTAAAATGTGCATACTTTTCTGCCTATAACACGTTAGTCAAATCTAAGCACTATGCATTAGGTAAATGAGTTCATAACAGTTCCACACATACGCTTACATATCATCCTTTGTGTATGACCTTATATTTTCACACAAATAACTTCCCAATGTTTTTACAGTTTTAAAACCATAGATTAAACATCAGATACTTTCATTCACTTTTATCCGACAGCTTTAACAGTCAGATTTTAGTATATTATTTATTTTACTATTACATCTATTAAAAACCAATCAATCCTTTGTAAAGCACTCACTATTTTTTGTTATTTCTAAACAAATTATAACATTTATCCGAAACTTTCAACTCTCAAACCGACTACGACGCATGATGAAGGACACAGGGTTTCTCTATGTTTTAACACGTTTGAACAGATTTTCGTTTCATGCAAAAAGAAACCATTTTGTCGACACTTGTCGAGTAGGGTCTGACATCAAATATGGATAATTGTTTTTGGTTCATGTATGTAATCACTCAAAATTTACTTTCCATTAAGATCTATGTTGTCATCTTAAGGTATTTCTATTTGACGAATGAATTCGGTCCATAAGTGGATTTGTCTTCAATGGGCATAATTTTCAAATTTTCAAATTTCCAAATTTTGATAAGAACGATATAAATGTACAGACTCAATCAAACCGAATCTGCAATTGTCATGTAATTTTGTTGTGATTAATGCTTCCGATGGATCACTTTGTTTCCAGATTTTCAAAAGTATATCATTTGGATATTCTTAAAGATTATTACTCAGGAAAAAAGTAGATACAATTTTTATTAATTGATTTAGCATTGAATAATAAATTTAATAATAATCTATTCTAGAGCAGTTTATTATCTGCAATATAAATAAATGTCAAATGAGATCATGTATCTCACACTTGCCAAAAATATTCATACAATATTATTTCGTAGTTTGTTATTTCATCTGATACTAACTTCATTTGAAGCTGTAATTTAATGTTTGACAGACCCCCCGTTACACAATTCACAAGCCCAAGCCGAAGTATAGATGTCTCAAAACTTTAACACAGGTCGTTTCAATTTCGACTCACGTGGACTCACATTTTTCCAGATTTATTTTACTTAAGTTCTGGAGTAAATGATGCCTTCTTCGAAAAGTTCATTCCGTAGCAACTGTACAACATCATTCAGATTATTGTTAGTGTTTAGCATAAATGCTGTTGGAATTCGATATCCAGTTACATTCTGTACAATGTTAATAAAACTTATGATTGATATCGAGTCAAATGACATTTCTACAAATGTTGTTGTCATACTGATTTGACTTAGGTCTTCTCCGGTTACTTTACTTGAAATCTTTTTAATGACTTGAGCAATGGCTATGTTTTGCCTCCTTGAATCTAAATTTTGCAACAATTTTATGTCGATAGACACGTCTTTCGATTCATCATGGTCAACTTGAGTATTATCTGATATTGCTTGTTCAATCAAAACAGACATTTGCAATCTCGTCCTCTTTAAGTTTGGGCTATTATAAACCTTAGAAAACATATCCCAATTTACATCTGCATATATAATGCCAGTAGCGTTCCGCATCAAAGCATCTTGAAAACAGCTTCTGATTTCAAGGACTGATAGAGGATTGAATCCATGATTTTGGAAGCTTTTAACTAATTCAGGGGAAGACACCATTCCGACACATAATGGGCCCCAATTGATGGCCTGTCCTGGAAGTCCTTGTCCTCGCCTCCATTCCATAAATGTATCGAGGAATGAGTTAGCGGCACCATAGCTACTCTGACCAGGTGACCCGATCAGACTGTTTATCGAAGAAGATACAACAAAATAGTCTAAATCCATACCCTTTGTAACTTGGTGCATATTCATTGTTCCTATCACTTTTGGTCTGAGTACGAAATCAATATCAGGCTTTTCCATGTCCATCAATAGTTTGCTGTTCAAAACCCCAGCTCCATGGAATATACCACGAATTGGTTTTTTTCCGACAAACAATTCAATGTTTCTAATGGCTCTAGAAATCGACGTTAAATCAGAAACGTCACCTTTAACACTGATAATCTTACAACCTGTTGCTTTTTCGATTAGATTAATGTCATCTCTTTTATTACTCGAGCGATCTTGCCTTGAAATAGATACAATGGTTCCAGCTCCCATTTCAGCTAGTAAGCCAACGACTTCCCATCCAAGACCCGTTAGTCCCCCAGTTACAATATATATTGCATTTTTACTGAACAACTGTTCAAGGGCGCTTCCAATTGGCAAAACGACTTTGCCATTTTTAATTATGTCGTAAGACGGAAATGGCAAGTCGCATTCATCCTGTGGAAAATGGCGTTCCATAATTCCGAGACTCTCCTTATTCCTTTGCAGCCATGAGACGACTAGAGACAGGTAATAACTAACACATGTCCTTTCTAGCAAATCTTTTGCGGATAATGTCGCTATTGTCTGATCTACAGATCTCGAAACTTTTAGACGCAAAGGTTCCGAAATACACTCTTCGAGACATATTATCTTCTTACATCTCATGAGAACCGGAAAACTTGAATCAACTGCATCAATTGTTACCAAAACGTCAATACTGATTTTAGTACTTTCTTGATAGTTTGACAAATTTACAAGGGAGGCTTTCCTCAGACTACACACTAATTTTTCCAAAATAAGTTTAGATAGTGAGCAATTTTTATGGCTGTATACAAGAACACTTGATCCCTTAGGAACATGTCTGGTAAGGTTCCAACACAATATTGTGATCGCAATAATACCAGGTTGATAGAAGGGGATGTCTGTCAACGAGACAGTACAATCTCTTGGTACTGACATTTTGGTCTGAATTTCAGATGGAAATACAGTAAGAAGTTCACATTTACTGTCAGTAAAATTATGTTCCACTGTATGGTATTCATGAGTGCTGTATGATGATGTTGGTATACACGTGTACTCAATGCCAATAACTTTATGACCATCATCGTCTTTCCATGTATCTTGATCAAGCAATACCCCACTTGTTGTCCTCGGGTAAATCGAGAGCGGGTGTAAACATACACTTTTTATATGTACAGACATATACTCGTCCTTAGAGATTTCTTCGTTTTTCATAGACTGTTTCAAAAACAAGGACCGTATTCTTTTGGATCGATCTGCTAACAATTCGTGAGGAGGATCGCCATGTCTCAGAACTCTATTATCGAACCTGAACCTTGGAATTATCTTTTTCTTTGGAATCTTTGTAAATTGTGCACCATATATGATATCATTGTGTATGATGATTTCTGGTATTGTATCCTTTGTATTGTGACAAGTATCGAGAATAAAAGAGACTAAGGTACGTTTTGTCTGTTTAAGGGAAGGCTGAATATCAATTAATGTAATGTCACCGTATATGAACTCGAGATGGATAGAGCGAATGAATCCCCACAATTCCCCACCAACAGCACTTATTGCCGATCCATCTTTAAACGTTGGTTGTGTATTTTGCGTAATAACATAGAGCGGCAGAGAGACATTTTCATCTGTCATGTATCTAACAAGAGCAGTGAGAAACACGCAGTTGTTCCTCACACTCTCGTGTATTTCTGAAGCCAGCGATGCATCTATATCGGTGTCAAAATCAAGATTCTTGATTAGTATAACGACAGCGTGCATCTTTTTGTTGTTTTTAAATGCATCAGAAATAAAAGTCTTGTTTGGCGAGTTGTTAACATTTTGGCAAATGTATATATTTTCAAATTCTGTAAACTCTTGAGAAACCTGTTTTGAAAACTCGCTTGTGAGCATCAGAACATGGGTATGCTTTTGTGGTTGAGGCTTGAATTTCTTTTGAATTGGATGCCAGTTCAAGCGGTAGTTTAATTCACTGGGTGCGATTGATTCA
This sequence comes from Ruditapes philippinarum, assembly GCF_026571515.1. Taxonomy (NCBI): domain Eukaryota; kingdom Metazoa; phylum Mollusca; class Bivalvia; order Venerida; family Veneridae; genus Ruditapes; species Ruditapes philippinarum. The sequence continues at coordinate 57,983 of NW_026867139.1, read as the reverse complement.
TTTCTCTTTCCATATATTGTATAATTCTGGAGGTCTGCTAAAACTTCTCCATTCTTACTTAGTAACAGAATATTGTAATGTATCTGTAATACAGTCTCGAGAAAGGTTTCGTTGATTCTCTTTGTAAATATGTACATTTCCTTTTTTGGCTTTTCACATATACGTAGTTTACCTACAGCAACTGGCATTATACTGATCTTTTCATTTCTTATTTTGGCAAGAGTCTCTTCTGAAGTTGTGATAATAGTTGACTGCATCATTCCATCTAGAACACACGGATGAAGAGTTGTGGAGTCATACTGACTAACTATGTCGTCTGGAATATCTATTTCTGCTAAAGTTTCGAGACCATTTGTAAGACAGGTTTTAATCAGTGTTAAGTGAGGGCCATACGTGAAACCCAGAGTCTTTAAATGTGAATACATCTTATCTGCAGCCATGTGCTTACATTCAAAGTCTGACATCGAAACTCTGATACATTCAATATCAAACATTTCGTGAGATTCCATATGTTCGTTTGTTGATTTTATCCAGCCTTTACACATTGTAACATTGTGTTGTTTTGCGTGAAAGAGCAGCTTATTCCCTTGAGCAATAGTTGAAATGAACAATACGGTTTCAACGTCACGTTGTATTTTAACAGGTCTCATAAATTCTAAAGACAATGCAATATTGCGCTTTGAAAGGTCCAAAACACTGTGTCCAATTTCAAAGCCAACATCTGCATAGGCTGCCCCTGGAAGGATGGGTAGGTTATTTACAAAGTGTTGAAAACGCAAAAGGAGTATCTTTCGCATTAAATTCGACTTTAAAATGAAACTCACCTCGTAGCATTGGCATGTGCTTAACATACAAGTGGTCGACAGCGATTTTCATTCCTTGGTTTTTCTTGATTCTATGTGAACTTTGGTGCAGTGCCGTATATTTCCGGAACTGATACATAGGTATATCAGTATTAAGGATTCTGTATTGAAATAGATTTGACCATTTAGGATTTAGCCCAAGCTCAAACAGTGTACACAGTGCTTCTGTAAATGTGTTTATCTCATCCTTCTTTCGCATCGACGGAACCGATGTATAATTAACTTCTTCGCTTAATATCTTGTCTATATGTGCTCGCAATACTGGACTTGGTCCGAGTTCGATGAATATGTTTTGCTTATTTTCAGATACCACCTCTTCAATGGCATGTGAAAATTGAACTGGCATTCTGACATTTTTTCTCCAATAGTTAGATGTCCCTAACGAATTGTAAGTCTCTAGTTTGCCTGTCACAGTAGAGAACATTCGTGCACGTTCCTTGTCGCTCGTAATAGTGTCTAAAGTATTATCAAGCTCATTTGCTGCCTTATCGACAAAGGTACTGTGATATGCACATTTTACGTCTAAGTCTACAATCACAGGTTCATTATCACCAATAGTTTGAAGGTTCTGCTTTAAATTGACGATATCTTCAGGCAATCCAGACACTGTGCATGATGTTTTACTGTTGTAAACTGCAATACAAACTGATCCGCTTTTTCGACAGTAATTTTCTACCACAGAAACCTCAACGTTATGCACTACTGCCATCGTACCAGTCGTAACTTTGGCGAGACAGTTTGATCTGTTATATATAATTCCAACTGCAGACTGAAGATCCAAATACCCAGCAACGTATGCAGCAGCAACCTCTCCGACAGATTGCCCAACAACGACATCAGGATTTATCCCTAGGTGTTTCCATAATGCAGCAAGTCCAATCTGACAAGCAAATATAGCAATATGTGTGACCAACGGATTAGTCAAGATATCACTCCTATCATTGAGTTTAGACGAAATCACCCAGCCTGTTAATTTCTTGAGATACTCATCGATGCGCTGAATCGTCTGCCTAAATATTTCTAAATTCATCAGTGATCTGCACATCCCTTGCCATGCTGTCCCAACGCCACAGAAAACAAACACAACATTGCTTGCGGGTGAAGGTTTTAAGCGCTTTACATCTAATCTCAGAAATTCATCAAATGCAGCAATGATTTCTTTTCTGTTTCCAAAGACTGCTTTTCTGCACGATCTATGATCACGCCTACACGTTGATGTGTATGAAACTGCTCGAATGTCGTACTCCTGTGATTTCAATGCATCATTCATATGACGCACATTTTTAATAAGACCTTCATTGCAATATGAGGATATTGTTATAATGAAAGGTAAACATGACTCATTATCATATGTCTGCTTACTTTCTGGAATATATTCTTCAACAATACAATGAGCATTTGTGCCACCGAAACCAAAACTGTTAACACAAGCAACACGATTTTCATTACCTGTCCGTTCCCACTGCTTGCACTCTGTAGGAACGACAAATCCATGCTGCGATAACTCTATCGAAGGATTTTCGTTTTCTCTATTGTACCATAATGACGGAACAATCGTACGATGATTCATCATCAAAAGTACTTTTATAAGTCCGGCAACACCTGCAGCTGCCTCAAGATGTCCTATGTTTGTCTTTACAGAACCAATGAATACTTCCTTTTTAGCCATCACGATTTTTCCCAAAATTTTTTCCAAGTGCTTCTACCTCTATTGGGTCTCCAATAATGGTACCAGTACCTAAAAATAAATTAATATTACAAGATTTCCGCTTAGGTATGGCAATATACACCTCGAGGCTAATTAACCTATTACTTCATATAGACTTTTTACGCCTTTTCCCCAAGACAATTTTGGACTTGTGAGAGGCTAAAAATGGCACCAGGTTGACCTTAAGGTAACGTGTAACCAACGCTGAAAAGCTTTGGGCTCTATCTCAATCCATTGACAAGTTGCAACAGTTTGAAGTCAGTTTTAATGGAAAAATCAACGCAAAATAGAGCTTTTTGGTAATTTTGAGATGTCCCTCGTTGCCATAGTAACAGGAAATTTAAGATTGAGTAAGCCGCTATAAAGGCTATGGTCCATTCAACATTTATGCCAAGTTTAGAAGTATTGAAGCCTTTTTTATAGTTTCATATCAATTTGAAATTGTAACAGGGGGATTTTTAATGAAAACCAATTTTCACAAAATGCTCATGCAGTATGGGTTGGCAAGAATTATGGCGGAAAATGTGCCTTAAAGATAGACAGCAAATTTATTAGCTTACTTTTCCATCAAAATTAAATGAAAATTTCCTGGAAACTGAGTATAACTCTTTCAATCATGATTGGAGTCGAGAAAATCAATTATTTCATGCATTTTGATGTAGCATACTTGTATGCCAACTATAAACAGAATCAATGAAATCGGTAAACATACCTTACAACATTATCCTGAGGAAACAAATAATTTCACCTGAAAGCTTTAAATGAGGCTTAACTCTATTAATTATAAACTGATTGCATTGAAAATCTTAAGTTTCCAAATCTAAAGACAATCACTGAAATTATTCAAAAGTTATTCTATGGAAAACGTTAATTTTGCATAAACAATACATTTAGGGGGTATAACTCCATTAATAATGAGTTTATTTCAGAAACAATCTCAATTTACCTATATTTTATATAATATACTTACATACCAAATATAAATACAATATATAAAATTCTTTTAAAGTCATACTGCGGTAAACCAATTGTCTATGGACAGACGGATGGACGGCCAACGCTATACCGTAAAACGTCCTGAAGATCTTCGGGCGTATATAACATATGAACTGACAGAGCCATGACATTCTGTTATTGTGAACAATAAAAGTTGCTGACAGTAATATGAAGATCCAAAAATGATGTACCATAATTTAATTTCAAGAGTTCGTTTTATCAAGTTGTAGTTTATGGGGATAAATATTAGACACCATTTGATCAAAATAAGAATTATCTAAATTAAAAAATTAAAAATATCACCAAGGTATCTGGAAGTATAATTAGATGCTATTATATCATCATGGTGTGTATCTTCAGAGAGACTCAACATAAAGTCTCTTTCATAGCAGTACAAACAAATCGGCCATAAGGGGTGCAAAATTAGTACCCATATGAATTCCTATGATCTGATTAAATAGGGTATTACCAAACCTGACATAAATGTTGTCTTAAAGAAGGAAAGTGTTCTGTAATCTTTGTCACAGGTCGACATAGTATAATGTTTTACAATACAGTAACTAAAAAGGCTTTTTTAATATAACAACTAAAGAAAAGTAATTTTTTCACGTGCAAAAGTTTTCTGAATAAGGGAAATTAGTTTATCATTAATTGATTTATGTTGCAATGTAATTTAAAGTGTAAGAAATCATATGTACTGACAGTTGAAGGTTGATAATTAATTTTGAATTTATCCAAAATTTCACCAGAATTTTAATAGCCTTTATCACAATATCTAATCACATGTGTTTTCATGGCAATCAAACAAGACGTCAAAAAAACACTAACAGTGTAAAAATTAACATTGTCACTAATGCAGTTTAAAGGTATACACATTTCTGTTTGGACTGTAACTGTGTCATGCATAGAAGAATTTTAAACAACCTAGCATATATATATATACAACCCATCCAGACAATGTGTCGAGTCTATGGCCCATGTCCCTACCTCCAAAGTCAAGTTCACACTTATAGTTTGAAGGTACTCATTCCCACAAGAATAGTTTGAAGATACACATTAGAGTCAGAAGGATTCATTCTAAAAAAACTTGACACAAATCTCTACCACATCAATACAAAATGTCGTGTTATAAGCCCAAGTCACTACCTAAAATATCCAGGTCATTCGTGTCAGGATTGAAGCTTTCTTATTCAAGGTAGGACTTTAAAATAACTTAAATAGCACTAATGTAAAACACATCGTGGTTTTTTGTCATGGCTTAAACCCATGCTCATATGGCGAAGGTCAAGGTCACACTTACAATGTGAAAATTTCACCTTCTCACAAGTACAAACATTTGTGTTTGCACTATAACTTTTGTCATGCTTGGAAGGATTTTTGAATAACATAGTATATATGTCTACAAAATCAAGATGATGTGTTGTGTCCAAGACCTATAGCCCTACCTTCAATGTCAATTTCACTCTTATAGAGTTTTAAGGTACTTAATCTCACTAGAAAAGTTTAAAGGTACACATTTATGCACGGACTGTACTTTGATGTATTGAAAGATTTTAAAATAACTTGGCATGAATGCGTACCACATCAAGATGATGTGTCAGGTCCAAGACCCATGTCTCTATCTCCAAGATCAGGTGGTAAGTTTTATATGAATAGCACTTCACAGAACAAAGTTGCGCAGTTAATACATTTCTGCAATACTTAAGAAACCTTTTCGGGGAGCATGCTTTACTCCAAACTCCTATAGCCAGACGGCAGCAACAGGGAAATGCTCCCAAGATCATATTTAAAAATGTAAAAAAATATAGTGTTAAAAATTCTCCTCAGGGATGGGAATGGGGAATTACTTAAAAGCCCACGACTTATTTATCTAGGGGACTACAACCAACGCATGACACCTTGAGTAAAATGACAAAAGGTTAAACTTTTTGAAAAATCTATTTAGTTTCATTGATATATTAAGTTGATATATTAAGCTACAGCAATACCCTTCACATTTGGACTAATCATCTGAATATTATTTACCATCACATATGCTGACAAATCGATCTTGATTAAACTGAATTTAACTTTGACCAAAAAGGTCAACATTTTTAAACGTCTTAGCTTGATAACTGATTACGCAATATGGAAATGCTGTACATTTGGACAATTGCTATTCATTTGACATGCTTCCAATGACCCTTACCCATATGAAATATTGACCATTAAAGTAAAAGATTAAATTTCGAAGGTTTCATATGAATCATTTGTTTATTCATTGATGTATTTAAGTTTCAGATATATATGACTATCGTGAGTTCTATTTCACTTTGATTAATGTAAGGTTATCTATACATACTTGTCTTCCTACTGCCGACTGCAGCTCGTAAATACAGTCTTAACAACAGCATGCTTGACCAAAAATCACTATTTTAAACATGCTTGCATCTTGGGAGAAAACATTAAATAACTGACTTAAATACAGCATACCATGTGCTTCTATGACTTGGATTTTTTGCTTCTCAACATTATGTCTTTCGTAGAGGTCATTTATCAACTTTATTTGTTGAACTTCAGATGGCGCTGTGATCGGTGTCACCATATGTCCGTCTTGATTCGTTCCACATTTTATTGTGCCCCAAATTTTATTGCCATCCTTGACAGCCTATATTATTATAAAATTAATGAAAAATGTGTTTAAATGAATATGTCAAATCTTGTCTAAAGACGTTTTAGAGAGTTTTTTTCTTGATTTGTACAGAATGATTATGTTTTTATTCTCAAAAATGCATGTTAGAAAACTAATGCAAGCCTTGACAAAAACGTAGTGCCTCTAAACAGTCGCAGAAAACTCAATCATAAAAAACTATTATAAGTCTCACACGGTGGTGAACAATAAGACATGTTAATTAACCTTGAAAAATTATACATACTCTCTAAACTAAACATTTACTTAAAATTTAATCCATCGTTATGAGCTTCATAATTTCATAAGCTTACATCAGTCAATTTTTTAAGTATCACTATACCACACCCCTCTCCACGAGCATAGCCATCAGCATCCTTTGTAAATGTCTTGCATTGACCACTTGGTGAAAGCATTCTTGCTTTGGACAGAGCAATAAATAATTGAGGGTCCATGATTATGTTTACTCCACCGCAAATACACATACTGCAACGTCCTGTAAATATATCGGAAGAGAATTTTAAGTAAATATCGTTGGGCATTCAAAATAATTTTATCAATTTTGAAAGAAGAAAAAGATGAGAAAATAACAAATATCAAATATATGACATGTTGTAAAATATAATAATGTCGACAAGAATTGATGTCTAGAAATTTTTTAAAAGAACAACATTAGACATATGTTTGGCATATCTAATGGCATTATTTTATTCATTTTCATGTATTTGTATTAAAATAAGCATAAACGAAGAAAATTGTTTTTTAATTCAATATTCTGCAACTTTGTTTAAAAAAAGAAATATTCAGTATATCATATACCAGTAATTAAAGCCTGTGAAGCTACGTCGACTGTGACCAATGACGAAGAACAAGCAGTGTCTAAAGTCATGGCAGGGCCTAATAGATTATATGCGTAAGACACTCTGGCACTAATGACGCTGTTGTGTGTACCTGTCACTGAGTAAGTGCTGCTTACAGAATTGTCATCCAACACAAAGTTTATATAATCGTCAGTCATAGACCCTTTGGAATAAATGAATAAAATTATGTATATAGAGTTTAAAGTTAGCTCTGGACAATATCCATAACACTCACTTAAACCTAATAAATACAATTCGGAGTATAAAAAATACATTTATTTTCAGTTAAGCATGTCGATAAATTTCACTTCTGTTTCATTCTATATAAATTTCATAATTATTTCTATATAATTCTACACTGAAGCAAAATATATGTATACAATAATTGACGCTAACATTTTTATTCTTCAAAAGCTTTATATTTTTGAGCATTTTAAAAGTTTTCATTAATGTTACTTATTGGCCATACCAAGAGTGTATCAAATATAAATGTTATATACAATGAGATGGAGTTATCCGGAAGATATTCACGTAAGCTTTACATTGAAACCACATTCACAAAAATGGTTGGTAGAAGCTCGGAGCATGCCTCTGAAATACGTCTTATATTAAAAATCGCTGTCGCCTTGACAAAATGTGTTAAACATTTCAGATGATTTTTTTTCTGAATATGGACAAAATTTCAACAGAAATTCGTTTGTTTACCAATTTAAACGTGGAATAATTTCTATTGATGCTGCACCCCATTGGCCTTGGTTTAAAATAGCAATATGGTTGCTTAAGTGACATACAGTTTTATACGAGGCATGTTCAAAACTTGACAAATAGCTTGTATCGTTGGCAACTTATAAGGAGTAGCTAATACCATTCTTTTAAAAATGAGAATAATATGTGCTAGATGAATTTCCCATTTACTAACATATGAGCAGAAAAGGACTCAAGTGCAATGTGCTAAGTTGTTGCTTAAACAAAATACAATTAACAATGTACGGTATTTTGCAAATGTCATCATGGTGACGAATATGGCTTCATTTTATGAGCCAAAACAAATACACCAAGGATCTGCAATATTCCAGTGTCTTCATAGTAGACCTAATAGGGACTATGAGAATGCCTTCAAAGATTGGATCCAGAGACTGAAACTTTGAATATCTGTTGAAGGTGAATACTATGAGGGAACAAAACAAGAATCGATCACAAGAAACAACTGTTTTTCACTGTTTAAAATATTTTTTTCTAATTTTTTAAATGAACTTCCTCAACTTGCCCAACAGTTTTCCAAAATCGATTGTTTTTTTTTTCTTCTCCATAATAATGGAACCTTTCACAAATAACCCAATTTCATCGTTACTGTTCTTCACATATTGATAATGTAATCATGCCATTCAAGTAAGAGATACTCAATTAATGATGTAATCTTGCAATTCACACAAGAGAAATTCACTCTTTAATTATTATATATTACCAAATGTACTTATCATTAATATAACTAGTTGCTTTGCATCAGAAAAGATTGATTATGAAATCATGCAATTCACACAAGAGAAACTCAATTGATAATGTAATCTTGCAATTCAAACAAGAGAAATTCACTCTTTAATTATTATATATTACCAAATATACTTATTATTAATATAACTAGTTGCTTTGCATCAAAAATATCACTTAAAACTTGTGTAAACAATTCTTAATAATTGTTGCCTTAAAACTTTAATAATTCACAATGCTTTCCTAATTGTTAACTTTCTAATTATTATAACGGCATAAACGGCTTTCCACAGTAAAGAATACGCGCGAGAACAAAATGGCGCACCAGTAAACCGTGACAGAAATAGCAGAAATGTTTATCACTGACATTCTTAAAATATGTATAAATATTTGTCATAAATGAAACAGCTTATCAAAACCCTAAAGTGAATAACAATTACTATCTGGATAAAATAGCCCGCTTACATTTAGTGTAATTTATTTTTATTATTTAACTGAGCGTAGCTTTACGTTACAAATTCTGACTTATGACTTCCCGAAAAGCGGCAATTCCAACCTATTTTACATTAATTTGTAGGGCTCTACAATATCCCCTTGTTTCTATAGCTAAACTCTTGTTGCCATACCATAACTTAAATTTACCCAATACTTAAAATGTTAACACTAATCACAATGACTTCAAATTGTTTCACACTGTTCAGGCGAAATTTTGTTGGACAACATGCGGACCCGACACTGGCGAGCGCTTCTTTGGAGGGTAGCTAATATGAGAAATTTTGATAAAGACTAATTAAGAATTCTACAGACAAAGTTTGGTGAACATTCAGCATTTAGTTCAGTAGAAGGTGTTTAAAGATTTCTTTATTTTTAGCTCTGTTGACCCCTTAAAGGGGTCAACTGAAATGATATGAGAAAATTGTTGTTTGAAAGTCACAAAGATGCTACAGACTAACTTGAAGCCAATCTGCCCAGCAGTTTCAGAGGAGAAGATGGATTTTGATTCATGACGACGGACGCCGGAGCATCCACATTTGATGCTTATAGTTCACCCTGAACATTCGGTTCCATTGTTCCATCCTTATGATTTTTGCAAGTAATTCTCTTATAGTGATTCAAAATTTTGTTTGCAGCCAAATATAGCCACCTCATTTACATTTTGCTTCTTCTATTACAGATCATTTCAAGTGAAACGTATTTTCTTAAGCATCTAAAAGGTATAAATCCGTTGATACAACATTGTATACACTATTTTGGCCCCGCCTTCGGCTTAATAAAAATGATATGCCTTTAAAATAAATGAACAAAGATAAAACGTCTCAGTCCGATAAATGGTACTCTAACCAAAATATCGGAAACATTTTTTTTTCAGACCATAAAAAGTAAAAGAAAATTGCTATATCACGGCAATAGTCATATTTAAACCATCACAGAAATTTCAGTAAATGTTAGTGTTCATTTGAAAACATTTACTAAATTAAATTGGTCAAGAGCAGTGCAGGGATTTCTATTAATTGAAAAAAGTTAATTTGTGAATTCGTGAAGTACATATCTTAAATAAATGAAGTTTAAATAAGGTGAAAGCAGTTAAAGGGTTGACATACATGCATTTATATAGTCTTAATTTTTGAAATGTGAATTTTTTCTGTTGAAATCCAAAATTCATACAGATTTCATCTTGGATTCATGTCATTCTTTTGAGTAGTAAATCACCGCAATAGTTTTGGAAAAACAAGTTTATCAATTTGATTTTCATTTTTTTGCTGCATCATACGAATATCAAAATGAATTACCAATGTATACACCAGTATTTGTTCCATCAATATCTTTTTTTGTCAAACCGCCATCCTCTAATGCCATATGTACACAATCTAAAACAATTCTTTGTTGTGGGTCTACAAGTTCTGCCTCCACTTCATTTATTCCATGAAAACGATGGTCCCATTCCTCAATACTGAAAATAAAAGCAAAACATGTCTTTCCCTGAAACGACCTACTTTTAAAAACAATGCATTTAAATCTATATTTTCTTGGGTGTTGCATTATGTCCTATGAATATTGTTATGATGATTTGGCTGAATCAAAAACAGTCAATACTCATATCATTTAAATGCTTTGACCACATCCTGAAAAAATCTTTACAACTGTTCAGTGGGTCTTTGATAGAGTGACAATAAAAAAATAAAATTAAAAATTAATAATTTAATAGGAAAACATTTAGTGAAATTACAGTTCACATAGCAGGATGAGAACATGACACGTCGTCTATTGATGGTAGTCAATTGTGCCATGGAACGGTGAAATTCTATCATTAATGTAGAAGTTATGGTTTAATGATAAGTCCTTTGCAGTAAAGTAACATTGACCTTTAGCCAAAGGCTCTTGGTCTTGCAAAAGTGCGCTTAAATAGAGAGCAAATATGTTAAGTTTAACCATGCTTTACATAGTAACAAGGATCTAGGATGGGACATTTAGTATATCTTATCTATGTATACGAATGATGATAAATCCAACCATGCATACAACAGGAATTCGAACTTGACAAGTTTACTCTTACTGTATTGATGACTATCACTCAGTTTAGTCACCTTATGTTGTGTTAAGAATGAAGTGACACATTGAAGGTTCCGTGATATCTGTCGTGTGAACACATCTGCTTTCTAAATTCAAAATTTTGTCATTTCATTTTTAAATGTTGAATTCTCCTTAGGCGGTGCTAGGGGCGTGGATGGTAGTTTGCACTTGACAGTACTCTCCATGAACAGGCTCAATCAAAACGAGCCTGCAACATTTTCAATTTTGCCGTTATGGACTTCCTTAGGATTCTAATTGTCTATTTTATCGCCACATCAGCATTGTTTGCTGTACATTCAATGTGAGATGTTATATTTTCGATCCTTAAAGATCGTTCAAAACGTCATTATTGTTGTGTTTGTGGTATTTTTTTCGTTTCAAGTATTTGGCTTTTTCGATTTGCAATATTCCCATTTTAACAAGCAATTATCATAGAATTGCAAGCAATCCATAAGTCCCCTACCGGTAAAAAAAAACCAGCAACATTCTGAAGGGCCTTTTGCCATTTCTGAATGTTTCAATGTTTCTCTTTTTTTAAGAAAAGTTGTTGGAAAAGTTCTTTAAAAGTGATCACAGGAAACAGTTTTTTATTAACAGACAGACTGAAGGACACTCTAAAGTTATTATTTTTAACATCCTTGTTACCAAAATATAACATTTTTAGAAGCAAAACTCTTACTTAAAGAGAAGATAACTCTTGAAACAAAGATCCAAGATGTCCTACATGATATGATTGTAACAGAGAACAATTAGTAATGAATCTGTTCATAATGAATGTTTATTTTACATTTGAAGTAAAAGAAAGTTAAAAGAATGAATAAGAAAATTCAAAGTTTAAGAAGAAGATTATTCTGGAAACAAGGATGCAAGATTTATAAACCATGTCATGTTATTATGGTGTGGGTGTTTGAAGTAAATCCTATAAGTAATGAAGAAGTTGGAGTAAAATATACCAATTTCTCAAGAAAAATCTAAGTTCAAGGGGGACATAATTCTGGAAATAGTCTTGCTAGAGTATTGAACCTTCTCACAAATGATTTGAGTGATAATACGAAACATATATATGAAATTTGAAAATAGAAAGAAAAGAAAACGATGTGCATAATTTCCAGACTGCCATCTACCCATATTACAAGTTTCATGTAAAATATTTCCAGTACTTTCTACCTTATCACTGGATCCACTTTATGTGTAAAATTATCATATTTTAAGTCTATTTGTTGCCATAGCAACCAGGAGTTTCAACATAGGAAGAAAATAAAAAGACGTGCATAATCTCCATGCTGCCATCTATCCATATATCAAGTTTCGTTAAAATATTTTCAGTACTTTTTGCGTTATCGCAGGATCCAGTTTTGTGGACGGACGGACTGACGGACTAACAGACGGATGTTCTCAAAGGACAGTAATTATGAGGCTACTCTATTGTTCTCCATTGTTCTTTTTAGCCACACAAAAGAAAATAGCCACATAAAAGCATTACAGAATGAATGACATCAAAGAGAAAGAACAGTTACTTATTGTCCATCTAGCCACATAATTACTGTCCTGTGAGTGCGGACAGACGGACGGACTGACAGACGGACGGAGGGTAAACCTAAAGTCCCCATCGGTTAACCGGTAGGGGACTTATAATGTTGAATCACCCTTAGAATATGTTTGCTTTCTAACTTTTGACGTGCAGGCTTAATAACTTCTGATCCCCTTTCTAAATTTCATTTTGTTTAGTTCTGCCCATTGATTTTTCGTTTAGGGCACATGCTTTCTATTATTTGGAGACCATACTCCATTTTGGACTTTTTTTTAAAGGATTCATATTTTCTCTATTGAACCATTTACCTAGAACTATTTTTCTTTTTTATGAATTGTGACCCTTGACCCCAGGGGATTCAAACGCAAATCCCAACCAGGTTCTCCATATAAGCTCGCTACATACTAAGTTTGATTACAATATCTTTATCCTCACTCTTGTTATTGTCAGAAATCATTTTTCTATTTTTAGTAAAAGTGACATCAACTTCGTTTGTCGGGATATAAAAAGTATAAGATAAAAACACTAAGTTCAGATCAATCCTGTGCCGTGACAGTATTTATTGGGTCTAACCCATTTATTTTGAAGACCATTATCCATGCAAAAGCTATAAACAGGACACGATTTGTATACCTTTTCGAACAAACATGAATAAAAGTTACATTTTACGCCCTGACCATTCCTGGCAGGTGAATTAAAGCAACAAAAATTGGCATGATCGATATAAAGTTGAAAAATTTCTCACGCCCCCTAGCATATATCCCAATCGATGTTCAATATTCAACAAGTTTTGTTAATGATATGTTTTTCATTAAGTTACCTTTCAAGGAATCCTGCAGTGCGCACAAACGTTTTTCCAGGTGCGTCAATGTCAGAATCGTAAAATGCATCATGATTCCACCTGTCTCGCGGGACTTCTTTAACATGATTTTCTCCGTTTTTCAAAACTCTCCAGTATTCTCGAAGATTGTCAGCGCCAGGAAATCTACAACCGACACCAACAATCGAGATTTCCTCGTCTGCCATTGGTATTTGATATCTCAGAACATTCTACAAATTACCATAAATAGCACGCTCTGCAAAGATACACAAGAAGAAATGAAATTAATCATATATTATATAAATGTCTACAGGCTTGTTAAAACATCGTCCAAAACAGTTACAAGTAAATTCCGCTGAAATATTGGTATCAGGCAATATGTCGTCAGTAGTTCCTCGATATTTTCTTTATCTTTTGGTCAGTCTTCTGCTTAACTTCGAGAAAAATGTTGTTCTTGAGTATTTATTGATAATTCAATACCAGATGTACCATGTCTGATGATCGCAGACGACAGAACTAGTTGTACCGAAATTTTTTGCAAATTGCAAAGTTGCAAATGGAAACTTAATGTAATTGGCCAATTTTGTACCATAAAAAGCATGGGAATAAACTTAAGCACATCATACATATAGTATTGCAAGCAATTCAAAAGTCTCCTATCGGTTAGAACCCCAGTAACTTATTCAAAGGTAATTAACCATTCAATTATCCGATTGTGAACGAATTTGTCTTGGTAATAATGTGTTAAGCAGGGAAATTATGATATGTGTATACAACATATCCAAATTTCGCATATTATTTATGTTTCATCTTTATCAATGGCAACATTGTCGCGCAAATACGCCCGTCACAAAAGCTTTTTACAGAGATGGAGTATTATAGATATGAATATAGGAGATATGCTCTAGGTAATATCCGGAAATATCTTGATGTTTTATCATATCTAGTGACCTTAAACCTTGAAAATATATACATAAATTACATGTGGCAAACTTGTGGTCATGACAGTTATCTTTTGTATTACAATCCATCAATAAATAGTGACTAAATGGTCCCCGTTCACAAACTTTGGCCTTTCTATGTGACCTTGACTTTGGTAGCAGTAACTTTGATAATGTGCGCAATAAGCCTAACAATGCTGAACATTTGTGTCAAGTTACATTAAATCCCCCGATGAATATAGAAGTTTGGCTCCGAACAAGCATTTTCATTTTCAGTGACCTATAAACTTGACCTAAACCTTTATCCTAGAGACCTGGTTCATACACGTTGCACTGCTTCTTATAGAGGTGAATATTTGTATGAAGTTTCATTCAAATCCATCCCACCATGCATGGAGGGGCTATGCTCTGAAGAAAATTTCTATATTTTATCATCTTTAGTGACCATTTGTGTTTCAATCCATTAATAAATTATGACTTAATGGTCCTGATACATATTTTCATATTTGTATCTTAACTCTGACCTTTATGTGTGACCTTGACCGCAGGTACCTAAATTTGTATGCGACATTCCGCTTTAAAAAGGTAAACATTTTTGCTAAGTAATATTGAAAACTAAGTAATGCACATCACCCTGCTTCATATAGTAGTGAACATTTGTATGAAGTTTCATTAGAATCCTTCAATATGTGTGAGAAATATGCTATGGACAAATCCCTATATTCTATCATCTTGAGTGACATCATTTTTAGTGACCTTGATCCGCATCTATTAACCGAATTAACATGATTCACACCAGTAGTCATGATAATGACCATTTGTGTTTCAATCCCTTTATAAATGATGACTAATTGGTCCCAATACACATTTTCATATTTCATCTTTACTTTGACCCCTATGTTTGACATTAACATTGGCCGCAGGGATCAAAATTTTGCAAGCGACAATGGTGCCAATTTATATTGAAATCCCTTCATTCATGTAGAAGTTTTGCTCCGGACAACCGTATTCAATGGCCTCTTAGTGTGATTTTAAACTTTGACCTAAACAATTGGTTCATGTACACGACACAGCTTCTCACAGTAGTAAACATTTCTATGAAGTTTCATTAAATTTCTTCATGCGTGTAGGAGATAATGCTCCGGTCGAATTGGACAAAGCCCGCCAGACCGTCTGCCCGACCTCCTCCTACGGGCGTATAAAAAGTATTTTGTTGCGATTTTTTGTGGAAAAAAATGCTGACTGTTTATCAAAAAGGAGAAAAATGGAACTTAAAATGCAAAAGGGGTTGCCCATCGGGTATGACCACCTTCTGTATGAAAGACTGTCTTGATCGTTGCCACATAGAACGGATCAGCGTATTGATTTCGGCATGTGAAATGGTGTTTCATTCATTCTTTATCTAAGGCTAGTCTTAGCTAAATGACGTTTGGCAATTGAATAGAGCGACGTCTTATACGATGGTCCAAATTATCCCAAGGTGTTCAATGGATTTAATATCAAGACTTTTGGCAGGCCAGCCAGTAGCTGTTTGACTTGTTGCATTTTCATATTGAACTAGAAATGTGTCCATAGGATACGGGTGCCCCCCACAGTCCACATTTTTGTCAAACTTATTACTCTAGGTCAAATATATTTGGGCTACACGTGACACAAGTTAGAAACTAAAAATATTTTACTAAGTCAAGGGCAAGAACTTTACAAGTACTGATATAACTCCACAAGCAATTCCGAGGGCTGAACAATATTTTTGTACACTTTCAGGCCTACAGGCTTAATATTGTTTGCGCTATGCATGAACAGGTTGAAAATTGCAAAGTTATGCTAAGTCAAGAGCAATAACTCTAACAAATTTGAAAAAAAAACACATGCAAAATCCCAGGTTCACGGCTTCACGGTGATGATGATCATCATTCCTGTTAAGTTGGTGGATTATTACTCAAGCACTCAAAGAACAATAACACAACATTACGGACCAGTTTTAACTAAGTCAATGGGAGTTACTCTTCCAATATTGAATAAATCCACAATCAAACCCCAGGTGCACGACCTCACATGCCAACCAACATTTCTGTAAAGTTTCATGACTTAAGGTCAAATGCTTTTTGAGCTACATACGACATAAGTTGAAAATTTGCCAATTTTTACTAAGTCATTGGCAATAACCCTTCGCACAACTTCGCATGCTGATCAACATTCCTGTAAAGTTTCATGACCCAAGGTCATATTTCTTTAGAGAAACTGTGACTCGCGGACATCCACACCGTGGTTTACTTTTTGTACGTCCTATTGCTTGAAAACGTTGCGTAAGTGGTCGAAGAGCAAGAGTAAAACATGCAATTTTCATAGCAACGGTATTCATAATCATACTGGCATTAAGCATGCAAAAGTCACGTGTGTGTTAATTTTGCGACATTCTAGACATGTCAAAAATAAAGAAAATTGAAAACTGGAAAACAATCAACCTGTTTTTTTTATTGACATGAAAGTCCATGAAATTACACTGAAAGGTTTCATAAAATATACACCAATCTATTGGTCCGTGCATGCACGAAAAATCGCGTTAGTTGAAACATATTTTATTCATAATCATACACAGTACATAATATACAATCATTCAATATATACAATGATGAAATGGATTAGAACGAAAGATATAAAATCTTGTATAGTTCTTCTCCGAAAAATCGCTTTCATTGGGTTACAATTGCAAAACGGTTAAAATCGAGTTAATTTTTTTTATCGGACACATAATTTCAGGTTCATTAGAGAGGAGATTGAATAGTCAGAAAACCGTCGTTATATTTCTCAACTGCGCTCTTTTTGTGCTTTTTTCTTAGTCGTGCGTCTGGTATTTCATTTATGTTTTTTGTTTTTTTCTTCTTTAAACGAAAGAAAGTGAAGAAAACACTATTATATTCGTGTCGATTCAATACTTAGTTTATTGAGCTCGTTGAATAAAACAATATTATACTCGTCAATGGATTGCGAAATATGTGTTATTTTAACTAACTCTATCACTACTTAGTAAAATTGTACACTCGACAGTTTCTGGTCAGAATCGAAATTATTTGAAACGATAGTTGAGAGAAACTAAACAGCACATTTCATTGTTCAACAAATACTTCCTCCAAACCATCAGTTTATATATAATTATTATTTTAATGATTTGTTAAACCATTTCTTCAGAGCCTACACTTAAATACAGTTTTGTGTCAAATTACATTTCAGGCTCACGGTACAAATACTTATATAAAGTAAGAATGATTTACAGCACGTCAAAGTTCTATTGCACTTGTGTAATCTAGCTTTTAATGGGTTCAGGAGTACTTACAAAAATGACTTATTCGTTAAACAACCATACATTAAAGTCCACATGGTTCCCGTTGGAATCCGATGAGAAGCATGGAACAAAGCATTATTTCACGACTTTAATCAGTGGAACATGAAACATATGGTAGACAATGCTGTTGTGATTTAGATATATTGAATCTACGAAAGCCAAAATGATCAAACTTATTTGAAAAGAATATCAAGTTTAAACACGATGCTTACATAAACATGGTTTGTTTTAAAACGTGACTTTACAAACAGCGATTGTCCTGAATTCAGGTCATTTGAAATCTGATAGGTCATAAATTTTGACATTTGTATAGTCAGCAACCCCCCATACAGCCCAAAGAATGAGCATTTGATGTGCCTTGCATTTCAATTCCATGGTTTGGAACGGGTTTTTTTGTTCATTACAAATTATGTATAGGTTAGTGTTTAATGATACGAACAAAATAAATTGATCAGACATTTTGCAGGAACGCGACCAATTTTTTAATGCGTATTATGAACCTATTATTAACCCTCTTTAATGATCAACATAATTTTTGTCAAATCACATTGCAATATTTTTCAAAGTTCGGCTAAGTCTAACTTTGGTTAATTAAATTTGCTTAATCATGTTCGTCAAACCAGTCTTACTAATTTCAATAATGCATTACATTAAGGAGTTAAGAGATGTGGATTGTTCTCTGAAATGTAAAATTTGTAGGAACGGCATAAATCACGAATAATAAATTGCCACAGAAATAAAGCTGTTGTATACATGCACTTCATAACAACAAAACATATTAATGGAAATGAATTTGCAAGAAAACATTTATCAAATCAACGAATAATGAAGTTTAATCAAATAAACAAATTATATAATAAGCAGAGCTGCATCAGTACTAAGGGTGTAGTACTTAAGTATCAGTACCAGAACTTGGCAAATTATGCAGTACCATTACCAGTACCAGTACTAGATTTTAGCTCGGTACTGCAGTACCAGTACTTTTTTTGGTGAAGTAATTAAGTATCAGTACCATTACTTTTATATATTCATCAAAGTTTGAATTAATACAGTGTCAAACAAATAATTGCAAATATTATTCAGCAAAGAATTAAAATCATAATTTACTTTAAAGCTGCATGCCTCCAGATGACCAAAAATATTTCAAGAAAATTAAACTTGGAAAAAAAATACTAAAACTTTGAGAAAAGTAAACAAATTAAAGATTCAAGTGATAATTTCTTTATATCTTATGTGCAATTAATGACTGTATTTTGTAGTATTTATCACCATATTTCTACTGCGTTACTAAACGCGGCTATTTATGCATGTTTTGACCTCTTTTTGGTAATTTACGTGGATTTTAAGTGCCGATTGTAATGTGTCAAGTACTTTCTTTGTTCATTTAACAATATTTTACTTATACATTTTCAAAATTTTCATGAAAATTAGAATGAATCTGGAGGCATGCTGCTTTAAAGTTAACATAACATACTTACAACTTTATAGTTTTAACATACTTTTTACAAACAATATTTACAACATATATTCATGTCAAATCTAATTGTTTAGTAACCAATCAACTGTGTAAGAGTCGACCGATAGTGGCCAAGTTCACGGAGTTTCACGATCGTGAAAAAGTTCGACGAGCAGCGAAAGAACTAAAAGGATCAAACTTCGGGATTTCAGAGCAGTTCCCTAAGGAGATCGTGGAGCAGCGAAGGAAGCTTATACCTATCATGCTACAAGCTAGGAAGGATGGCAAAGAGGCTTACCTTAAAGTTGACAAGCTATATATAAACAATCAGCTATATCGCGGATCTACATAGGACTCTTGTGAGAATGTAACTTAAGTGTCTTTCGTGGAACATAGAAGGACTAACCTAATGAGAAAACAACATCACAAGAATTTTTGAATATTGTGTGTGGGTATGAAATAATATGTCTAAGTGAATCATGGACAAATAAGAACTCCAATATTGATATTCACGGTTACTCAAATCCTATTCATTCTTATCGAAAAATTCAACATAGGCGAGCAAAAAGATCGAGTGGTGGTTTAATTGTTTACATTAAGAAAAATATCCGAAACGGTGTCACATTAATACAAAATACAATAGACTGTATTATCTGGCTAAAGTTAGATAAGTTTTTTTCATATTGAAGACGATTATTATATATGTTTTACTTATATTGCTCCGGAATCTTCGCCGGTTCATAACGTGTATAATGTTGATATTTTCACTCAACTCGAACAAGATATAATTTTTTTTAGTGATCGTGGGAGAATATTTCTGTCTGGTGACCTAAATAGTAGAATTGGTAGTAAAGCAGAATCATTCAATTTGATCGCAATATAGAGGCGAATGACATAATTACCGTCGACACTTTCCTGCCTCGTTCCACGCAAGATGGGTCAACCAATCGTTTTGGGGATAGCTTGCTAGATCTTTGTAAAGCAACCAATCAACGCAATAGTTAACGGTAGATGGCCAGGTGATCGTGGGAATTTTTACCTGCGTGACCTACAACGGGGCTAGTGTAGTTGATTATTTATTGACAAGTCAAAATAACTTTGACCTCATTGCCAATTTCGCGGTAAATGAGTTCACAACTTACTCTAACCATGCACCCCTATCTTTTCTCTTTTAAAATAAACTCAAAATTAAGTTATGACAGCTGTAGGTATAAGGAGAAGTCATACTATAAGTTTGATGATAGATACAGGGAATTGTTTTACACTCGATTTAACTAATAACATACAGTCTTTATTAAATATTTTAAATACAGAAATAAGCGGTGACGGAGATGTTGATACGCTTACTTCTATGTTTACGAACTTTCTGTGTACGCATGGTGACAAGTATTTTAAAAGATCATCTCACGAAACGTCAAATATCTGTTATCAAGTACGTAAAAAGAATGAAGAATGGTTTGATCATGTATGTCGGAGTAAATATGACACATATAAAAAAGCAGTTACGCAATTTAACCTAACGTTTTTCTGATGCGGATAGGGTTTCAATGTATAACGCAAAAAAGGATTATAAATACCAATGCCGAAAATCTAAAAATTCTTTTAATTATTCACAAGGCCGAAAAATGAACCAATTACGAAGAAAATCTCCCAGGGAATTCTGGAAAATGTTTAAACATAATAAAACAAGTAAATCTGGGGAAAATATATCTAATCAAGAATTTAATGACTACTTTAAAAATCTTATGGGCGGGGATGATCAGTGTGATGATGAAGAATTTGTACGGAATTTGAGGGATTTTGATACCGATTTAAATCGACAAGGTAATAATGAGTTGTTGGACTTGCCAATATCTGATGACGAAATTTTAAAAGCAATAAAGAAGTTAGGGTCAAATAAATCACCTTCAATTGATAATATTTTATATGAGTATTTTAAGGTAGCTGCCCCTCTTTTTAGTGATTCCTCTGAATTTATTTTTTAATCAAATTTTAAATTCTGGCAAGTTCCCTCGTGCTTGGTCCACTGGAGTAATTATACCTATATATAAAAAAAGGGAACCAGTCTGATCCAAATAACTACAGGGGCATCGCTATAACCAGTTGTTTTGCAAAAACTATTTTACTGTTTTACTTAATGAAAGATTAAAAACATGGGTAGAAATGAACAACGTTTTAACTGATGCCCAATTGGCTTCAGGAATAAATATAGTACTGGTAGATCCTGTTTTTATTTTAAATGCATTAATTCAAAAGCAACTTCTGAACAAAAATAAACTGTACTGTTGTTTTTGTAGATTATAAAAAAGCTTATGACTCTATCGAGAGAAGTAGGCTATGGTATAAATTTATAAAACTAGGAATAAATGGTAAATTCTGTCGGTATTAAGATCAATGTACAGCGAAGTGAAACTTTGTATAAAACATTTAGGGAGCCTATCTGACTTTTTCAATAGTAATTTAGGTTTGTTCAAAGGAGAAATAACTTCGCCGATTTGCTTCTCTTTATTTTAAATGAATATAGAAATGCAATTACAGGAAAATATTGACGCTGGCATAAATATTGATCAAATTGCGATATATTTGCTCCTATTCGCTGATGACGCGGTAATCGTCTCTGAAACAAGTACTGGGTTACAGAAATCACTAGATAGTTTATATTCTTATTGTTGTAAATGGAACCTTACAGTTAACATAGAAAAAACTAAAGTTGTAGTGTTTAGGAAAGGGGGGAAGTTAAGAAGAAACGACAAATGGTATTATAATACTCATGAAATTGAAATAGTCAAGTCTTTTAATTACCTAGGGGTTGTATTCTCCAGTGGAGGGTCTTTTATGCAAGCAGCAAACACATTAGCCGGGAAAGGGTTGCGATCTCTACATTCTTTGTGGGCTATTGTTCGTAGTATGAAAGTTCCAATAAATATATTGTTTAATCTTTTTGACTCGTATGTACTTTCTGTTTTAAATTATGGCGCAGAGGTATGGGGTTATATAAATCCAGAGGTTGTAGAAAGAGTACATAAGAAATTTTGTAAATGGATACTAAATGTTAAGCAATCTACACATACTCTAGCTCTCTATAGTGCGTTAGGTAGATTCCCACTCTATATAGAAAGACATGTTAAAATGGTTAAATATTTTCTGATGATTAATACCGTCAAGTCTGAAAATTGCATACTTAAGGCGGTTTTACAAGATCAAATCAAAAGTCTAGAGCTAAACGAATCAATAAAAAATTGGGTCTCATATATATACGCGATATCCTTCAGTCTTCTGGTCTAAGTGAAGTCTGGTTATATCCTGAATCCGTTAAAATAAATGTATTTGTTCCAGTCTTACGTTGTAGGCTTAGAGATATATACATAAGTAATTGGAGAACGGGGTTGCAGATGTCAAGCTCCTTAAATATTTTCCGGGAGATAAAAGATACGTTTGAGCAGTCAAATTATATCAGACTATTAGAAAATACAAAATTTAGAAACGCACTGGCTAAATTACGTCTCTCTTCACATAAACTTAACATTGAAGTTGGCCGACACTACAATATTCCGCGCGATGAACGAAAATGTACACTATGTAATTTAAACGACCTAGAGGACAAATTTCACTTTATTTTAAAATGTACAGCTTATGTCGATTTAAGAAGGCTCTATATACCCAGGTATTATTATACCCACACAAATATAATTAAGTATATATCATTAATGCAAAGTAGTAATAAGAAGATCATAAAAAATTTGGCTCTATATTGTTTTAAAGCTTTCAAATTAAGGGATTCACTATTCACGGTGCATATCCATATCGGTACCCTCTTTGCGAAATCTGCTGAAACGGTACCCTCTCTGAACATGCACAGGTCATTCTCTGCTAAAAACAAACCAGCGATGGATAACAATCCAGTAAAATTTCATTGTAATAAAGAAAGGAGGTATGTCACGTAGAAAAGATGTATACCACGGAACACTAGGATGTTTTATTTATGTACTGATTTGTCATGTGCCCGATTTTCATGTACTGCAACTTCACAATAAGCTACAAAAAATCGACATGTCTTGCTTCGCCCATCACCTCGACATATTTTTCGGGCTGAAATGAACCTGTGGCTTGATTATATATGCATCATACATATTTAATATGTTCATATACATATCATCTTCGGACAAATGGCAGTATATTGTAAAAAATAAAATGTAAAATTCATAAAAACACCCTACTTTCGGTTTTGCAGCGGCACGGGCTACCTCTCTTCATTTGAATTTTTATATCACGGGTACCCTCTCATTATTGAACACATAGGTACCTCAAAGCACGACATATGCTTTTATTTGCGTTAATCGTTAAGTGTGTATGTTATACTTTTTACTTTTATGTAAATATTACATACTTAACGATTAACGCAAATAAAAGCATATGTCGTGCTTTGAGGGTACATATGTGTTCAATAATGAGAGGGTACCCGTGATATAAAAAATCAAATGAAGAGAGGTAGCCCGTGCCGCTGCAAAACCGAAAGTAGGGTGTTTTTATGATTTTACAATTTATTTTTTACAATATACTGCCATTTGTCCGAAGATGATATGTATATGAACATATTAAATATGTATGATGCATATATAATCAAGCCACAGGTTCATTTCAGCCCGAAAAATATATTCGAGGTGATGGGCGAAGCAAGACATGCCGATTTTTTGTAGCTTATTGTGAAGTTGCAGTAAATGAAAATCGGGCACATGAAAAATCAGTACATAAATAAAACATCCTAGTGTTCCGTGGTATACATCTTTTCTACGTGACATACCCCCTTTCCTTATTACAATGAAATTTTACTGGATTGGTATCCATCGCTGGTTTGTTTTTAGTAGAGAATGACCTGTGCATGTTCAGAGAGGGTACCGTTTCAGCAGATTTCGCAAAGAGGGTACCGATATGGATATGCACCGTGCTATTGTAATAATATAAATTTCGTACTCAATCCGAAATCATTCCTTTTTTTGTTAATTTTTTTTCCATGTAACTTTTGAGTATATATAAATATATTTTTTCCTTGTTACATTCTCACGATATATATGTTTAAGGAAATAATAATTCATGTATTATATGTAAAATCTTCCATGTCATACCAATATATATATATGTTCTTTTTTTTCATTGTTAACGACGATGGGCTTGTAATGCTTAAGTCAAATAAAATATTTGTTCTGTTCTGTTCTGTTCTGTTCTGTATAAATACAATGCAAACATCTTTCATTTAGAACACAACAGTCTTCTGTTGCCTTTCACACCTTCACACCTCTGTTCAATTTATACCAAAGTAAATAAAACTTTTATGGTGCTAACAATATTACTTTTTTCACTTGAAATGGGATTTTTTAAAATAAAAGAAATTAATTATTGTTTATTTTGTTCTTTTACTAGCAAATACAAAGTAATAAAAGATTTTAATAAGGATATTTTAGGGTAAAGAGTTATTGAGTCTGTTTATCTTAATTTAATTTTTTCTTAAAGTCTTTGGTGCTTTTTATGATGAAAACTATGTTAACATTTGAAGGAATATTGCAGCAAATTATCTTTAGATTTGATAACTTACTTTTTCACAAAAATAAAATATAGTTAATGTAATTTACAGCTTTATTTTATGAGAAAAATTGATGTTATTTTTAATTTTTATCAACACCAAAAGTACTGGGTAATGCAGTAGCAGTACCACTTTTTAAGACAGTAATGCAGTACCAGTACCAGTAGTAGCAAAATTTTGTAAGAGTAATTCAGTATCAGTACCAGTACTTGCAAAATCACTGCAGTACGTACTGCAGTACCAGTACCAGTACCAGTAATGCAGCTCTGATAATAAGCAAACTGTACAGTTCTTTTTCACTAATCATTAATTAGTTCGGCAATCTATCAACAAGGCTAGTTCAAATTTCATTGAATGAAACAAATTAAACGCCAATGGTATTTTTCTTTCCATCTGATTTAACAAACACCATCGTTGTAACAGAAATTGGAACATGAAGCAAAGTACAGCTGTCTTGTTCAGATAATGTTTCTGGAAGTGAAGGGTTGTTTGGGTTGGCTTCGTCTGTATGATAGAAGAGGCTGCACTTGTAAAGGCTGCAGGTGCTTCCTTTTTTAGTTTAAAGTCAAAATTAATTTCATTATTTTCATAAAAATATTATCTGACAGGAAGTCCCAAAATTATGATTTTCCTGTTTAATCAAATGACTCTTTACTGTCCATAACATCCATGTCTAAGCGCATTAAATCAGTACGACTAAAAAACAATGCGCCAGAGGCGGGGTTTGAACTTAACATTTTCACTTCAAAAGAACGCTGACGTTAAAACGTAAATAAAAAGTACAGGTGCAAAAGGGCTAAGCTATCGACGACAATTTTTGTTTTTTTTTAGGTTTTTTTTTTTGTTGAAAAATAGTGTTGATCATTCAATTCACTAAATAAATCAGTACACTTTCAATGAGGATTGGAAACTGCATTGATATATAACAGCACTGTTTTTCCGCTTTTTATATTCATATTGGAGAAAATTAAACTGATATTTAACAGTTGTTGAGATTGTTTGGTATTTCTGTTGTTTTTGTTTTATGTTGTTATTTTTGTTTGTTTCTTCTTTTTCTTTCTTTTTTTATTCATTTTTTGTACCTGCTATATATCGGTTTAGTTTTTAGATGTGTGAAATTGGCGGCCCAGCGGCCTAGTGGCGTGAAGTTGGCGGCAGGCGGCCCAGCGGCGTGAAGTTGGCGGCCAGCGGCCTAGCGGCGTGAAGTTAACGACCGGGCGGCCCAGCGGCTGGCGGTCAAAAATTTTAATGTTGCAGAAATATCATTTAAACAATGAAACGGCATTTAATGAAGTTCTGAAGACATTTTTTATTATTTAAAGGATATATAAAGAGAAAAAAATCATTGAAAATGTTTTTATTTTATCATTCTTTGTGAAGTCAGCGGCCAGCGGCCAAAACATTTAATGTTGCAGAAATGTTATTCAAATAATAAAACGGCATTTAATGATATTTAAATATTTTAATGTTGATAACAATAAAACGCTTATGCATCTAAACAAAAAAAATCAAGTTTCTATAAGCCTCTACATTTTATATCAACTCTTAATATCATGTCGACATAAAATCTCGAGGATTTTACAGTTGCTCACGATATTTTTTTAATTTCTACTGACTCTCCGACCACACGATCCGCTGCGCTGTAACCCCCATACAGCGCGAACGTATTAAGGTCTCAGAAGTTTTATTTTTCAAAAACATGAATCGGTGTAAAAAGTGATGCCTACCGGTTTTTTTTTAGCTGTCAACGGAAAAGCTTTATCGAGCAGAAAATATATGATGAAATAAAATTTCTTATATATGAGCATCGCCTGACAATTTACGGTCTCATTGACGACGCGCAAATGTCATAAATATATTTTTAAAAAATATTCAAATTTTGTAATAGCATTGTGTTCAAAATAGTTTGATTCGTTATAATTTAAAATAAAAGAAAATAAGTTATAAAATCATCTGACACGTGGTTAATTTCTTTGTTAAGAGCGGTACAAAATAAAACAAAAATAGAAATAGAAATCTATAAGGACAAAACATACCAAATGATCATACAAAAGAAAGGACAAAGCAAATTAAAGTGAGTACAATGAAACAACAACACCACAACAAACAGAACCTATGAATGCAAATCACATAATGTAACAGTAATGCGGATTTACTAACTAACTGATTTACTGAGCACTTATATATACAGTTAAGACTTACCCTTAAGCACCGTTCAATCCAAATTATCATCAACTGTTGCGCACTGTACAAGCTTGTTTGTACCCCCGGAATAGAAAAAGCTGGGAAAACAAAACAAAATCTTAATTACGGAGCAAACCGGAAGTAAACTATTTAGGGTTCAACATCATAAATTTTGCCCTTCTTAATCGTATAGACAGACAATTTTGCTACTGATTGTATATGTATGTTTTGTTTATCGTACCTCGCATCTATACCATATAGGCGAGCATGATTGCTTATTTATTAAGTCAAAGAATTGCGCATGTGTAAACAGATTATAATAGCCCCGCCTTATTAGAACAACTTACTATTTGGTAAAATTTTATGCGAGAACTAGGTCAAAGTTTAGAAACATAATATAAATTCAGAATCTAGACTATGGAACGCCATAACTGCCTCGTATTATTACATTTCGTTTTATTCTCCATTAAAGCAACTTATTATGTATAATAGTAATATTGGCTTGCCAACGTTTGTCGTTACGTAAGAACCTGTCTTAACGATGTAATATTAGGTCAAACATTCTTGTTATCTTGTCGAAATGTGATGCTGACTTGTCTCAACACTGTTTTATTATTAACAAATCGGCATGTAAGCATGTCCAATGCCTAATACCAAGGAAGTCTTAATAATATCTGTCATATGTTGCGGTTCGGACCAGAATATCCGTCCCAAGGGGACCCGCCCATTGGGCAGTTACGAGGCTTGCCTATTAATGACCCCAGATTGATCATAAAGTAACGTGTAACCAACACTGAAAAGCATTTGACTCTATCTCAATCCATTGAGAAGTTGCAGCACTTTGATATAAATTTTGATGGAAAAGATCAACGCATAATAGTGATTTTGGCAATTTTGAGATGTTCCCTCGTTGCCATGGTAACAGAAAATTTAAGCCTGAGCATGTTGTTTCAAGGGCAATGGTCCAGTAAACATTTGTGCCAAGTTTGATTAGTGTTGAAGCAGTTTTTATAGTATTATAGCAATTTAACTTGTAACGGGAGACTTTTCAATGAAAACAGCCATTTTTCACAAAATGCTCATGAAGTAATGGGTTAAGGTAGAACGCGACACTTTGCGAACTTCCGAGTACCGTCTTGAAAATTTGCATGCAGAAAGTTGACAATATGTCTGATTAGATTCCGTTGATTTTATTTCAATAGTTACATTTGTGTACACACGACGTCAAATTTGACTATCAAAACCCGTTTTTGAACATGACGTCAATGCGTATCCTTCGCAACTGTTACGGGTATTACAACGCCATAGACGGACAAAATATCTTAAATTCTACAGCATTCGAGAGACAGTATTTTTTCCTTTAAGCTGATATAAAAAAATTCGTTTTATGCCGAAAAGTGGAAAGAAAATGTCAATTTTGTGTAAAATTTGACGTTCAGTTTAGCCGCATTTTTTCGGCTTTAAAGCGGCTTATTAAAAAATTCCGTAAATATTTTTTTGATTTTTTTTCTTCTTTAAACGTACTTTAAAATGTATACTTAGTCAAATTGACTAAAAAAAGTATGGGGTCACCGACTCATTATTTTCTGTACACATGATTTTATTTCCCCACCCCTCTTTTGTATCATAGTCAAACATAAAAACACGTTCCCTGTTGTCACAATATGAAACCCAAGAAAAAAGGAACCAATGAATGAGCATCAGAATATGATAATTCTGTCTCTTTCCCTTTCTCTGCCGTCACAATAAGTAAATCCTGGCAAAAATGAGCCAATCAGTGGTCATGCTCTGGAGTGCATATCTGTACACCAGTTAACGCACTGTGCATGTATATGTATACGATTTAACTCGGACACATTTTCAACAGAAAGGTTCCCAAACTATAATACAACAATTAATGTTACAATCAATTGCTGTTGTCGCTAGCGACAGCACGGCAAAGCGCCGCATTGGCGGACTTTCATCTTGTCGTCCTGTCGCCGCGCGTTCTCGATCGGCATGTTGTCGCGATGTCACATTGTCATTGCTCAAATCGAAGGATTTGCTAGTTGTATATGTATATATAAATTAAACGACTGGGCGACATCGCTATATCGCGCCACACGACAACGCGCCTTTGGCGTGCTTCGCTTGCGACATGACAACAGTGGCGTGTTTTACTAGCGACAAGACGACATGACGAAAAGGCGACAAAGATAAAGGTTGTGTTGTCGCTGTCGACAACGCAACGCGCAAAGTGTACCAAATACGTACTTGCGTTTAATCTTGATTTGTTGTCATTTCAATGAATAACATGTATATTAAAAGTCATTATCGTTGTATATACACCTAGAGTTTCTTTTAATACATGTAAAAAATGGTAAATATAAAAATTTCATAAAAGCACATAGAATAGATACCTTTGTAAATATTGTTTAGCGTCTCAGTAAGCAGTTTTAAGAATTTCTTTAACTTTTCATCTTCATTTCAAATAAATGATTTATAATAATTTGATTATGTCAGTTATACCATGCATTTTAAAGATCCTGTAATCCATACTTTTGGAAAAGGAAAAATTCATCAATGCGAGAATGCTACAATTGAAAAAGGCCGAAAATTCAGCGATGAGTGAAAAAAAAAGCAAAAACGCAGCAATGCATGAACTTTTTGAAAAGGCCGAAAATTCAGCAATGCAAAAACACAAAGAGACAACAATAATGAAAAAGAATATGTCTGACTGTCGGCCATTCTTGATTTCGCATTGCTTTCGTATCAGTGTCTTAAATATGGCGCACATCAGCCACCATATTTATCACATGGCAAGGAACGTGACATTTAACAATTGACATAACGTATATGACAAGGAATATTCTGCAATAACTTTATCTGTTTCTTGCTTGACAACGGGTTTGTTTTCGTAAATCAAAGTAGTTTTGATTGATTCTATATATAGGACCAAGTAAGTAAACAAAAATCATGACGTAGTGGTTTTTTTTATATTTTGTACCGGTAATTTTCCACAAACTGCTACCGTTCAGTTTTTTTTAATACCCTTCGATTGTGAAGATGGAATTGGAACTAAACTGATTATGTCTCAAATTTCAAAAGTTTATTTTTACAAATCAATCCTACCAAAAATTTCCAAAAGGACAACACTTAATTCATAAAAAATATAATAAAGGAGTACAAGTAGAGAAGCCTGAACCAGATTTATAATTATCTGTTGTTGTTGTTGATGTAAGCTCAGAAGCGAAGCTTTTATGTGAGCTATATATATCAAAGGGGGATGCTCCGCGTCCGTCGACATGCTTCAACATTCATCTCTGAAACCGCTGGACAGATTTACTTAAAATTTGGTCTGTATCATTCTTGTGACAGTCACACATAATTTGCTCATATCATTTCAATTGGCCCCTTTAAGGGGTCAACAGAGCTAAAAATAGAAAAAAAAAACCTTTAAACATCTTCTCCCACTGAACCAATTAATGGATGATCACCAAAATTGAGTAAAAAAAATAAAAACATCTTCTTTTACTGAACTAATTGATGAATGATCACCAAATTTTGTCTGTAACATTCTTTTGTAGTCATTTACCGAATTAACTCATATTTACTTCATTGGCTCCTGTAAGGGGTCGCTAAAGCTAAAAATGAAACACCTTTCAACAACTTCTACTACTGAACTTTTTGATGGATGATCACCAAACATTGACTGTACCGTTCTTAGTTAGTCTTTTCTTTTATAAAATTTTGCTCATATTGCTTTGATTGGCCTCTACAGCTAAAGATAGAGAACAAAACTTTAAACATCTTCTACTTGACTAATTGATGGATTATCACCAAACTTTGTGGTATTCTTGGGAAGTCTTTTATCAAATTTGCTCGTATCAATTTGATTAGCCCCTGTTAGGGCCCTCTATAGCAAAAATAGAAAAACTTTTAAAAATAATTTAAAAATAATCTTTTACTGAAGTTATTGATGGATGATCACCAAATTTTGTCTTAAGCATTCTTAGGTAGTTTTATCAAATTTGCTCATGTAAATTGAATTGGCCCCTTTTAGGGGCTTTTTACGATAAAAATAGAAACACATTTCAATATCATCCTCTACTGAATTAATTGATGGATGATCACCAAACTTTGTATACAGCTTTCCAGGTAGTCTGTTATCAACTTTGCTCATATTAATTTGATTGGCCTCGTTTAGGGTCCTTTAGAGTTAAAAACAGAAAAGCCTTTAAACATCATCTGCTACTCAACTTATCGATGGATGATCACCAAACTTTGTCAGAAGAAAATACAGTCTAAATTAAGATATTTGTATGTAGCTTAACATACTTTGACATACTTTGTTGCTTTTTGATATTTGAAATTTGGACCAGGAATATAATTTCTGATTCCGAATTGAATTTTAATTTGAACTGAACACTTTAGATATTATAGTATCGTTGACCTATATTTTTGTTTTTTGATGTACAGGGTTGAAATTTTGACCATGGGTGTATTTTCTGATGCCAAATATCAGCTGGCCTACTTTTGATATTATTGGCATCATTTCACTTACTTTATTGCTTTTTATGATAGCATTTGAACCAAGGATGTAATTTCTAATGCCGAATTTAATGTAGTAATATCCGACCAACTTTTGATATTTTTATATCATTTGACATTCTTTCTTGCTTTTAATACATACAGACATGGAATTTGGACTACGGGTGTAATTTTTATGTTGAATTGAATTTTGACATCGGATAACATTTGATATTATTGACACCATTTGAACAACTGTATAGTTTACTTATATACAGACTTGAAATTTAGATCAGGTGTGTATTTCCTGGTGCTGAATTGAAATTTGATATCATCTGGCCAACTTTTGATATTTTGGATATTGTTTGACTTATTTTCATTTTTATGTACCGTTATGTTACCATATAAAATGTATAAAAAAGCTATAAATTTTATTGTCCCAAACTGTAAACTTCAAATGTCTACACCTAACATATTTTACATGTGACATTTACGTGTATTTATTGTTGAGCGAATCAGGGTCATCATGGCCATCTTGTGTTCTTGTTATTTTTCTTGTCTTCGTAAATATTATTCTTGTTGTTATGATTGAAGTAGTAGTAGTAGCAGTGGTTGTTCGAGTTCTAGTGACATAAGTTCATATAGTTATTTGATAATACAAGTCGGCAAACAATAGCAAAAGAAGCAGAGAAACAGGAAATGTAGCATGTTTTTGTGGACTTATACTCGTATCGTCTTTTCGTAGTTTCGCATCGACAGACGAAGAGAGCAGCTTTGTAGTTACGCTTTTTCGGCATAAATTAGCTACGAAAGCATTGTGGTGCTTGTGTTTAATCATGATTTGCGCGGCATAGTTATCGAAGAATTGCTTACCGCCTGGGTTCAAATCCTGTCAGGGGCAAGCCGTTGTTTCCTTGAGAAAGAAACTTTCCATTCACTACTTAGTACTGGTTAACTGGTTCCAGGATCGGATTCGAGAGTGTTTCAATAAGCTTATAGCTTCCAACACAATTGAACTTAAATAAATTTGTATAAGCTATTCTTGATTTGTTTTCATTTTTATGAATTATATTGATATTGTTTATCGTTGTTTATTACCTTATAGCCATGGATTGCTTATTTCTTTTAATACTTACAAAATGTATAATAGAAAAAAAATATTAAAGCACAGCGAATAGATGCCTTTATGTTATATTTTCAGTGCAAATCTTATGAAAATATTGTTTAGGAACTAATACCTGCACTCCAGTTAACGCACTGTGCAGATTTAACTCTGACACATTCATTTTCAACAGAAAGGTCCCCAAACTTAGATACAATTGTCAATTTTATTCCTTTCAGATTGTATAACGCTAAATATAAGGCCAAGTATAATTGACTTTTGTCAGGTATGATTTACGTGGTTTTTATTTCGTACCGGTTATTTTCCGAAAACTGCTACCGTGCAAGTCTTTTGTTCAGTTTTTTAATCAGTACGCTTCGGTCTGTTTAGTTGTAACTGGAAGTGGAACTTATCTGATCGTGTCTTAATTTTCAATAAACTTATTTCAAGTTAAGCCAACCAAAATTCCCTAAAAGGCAAGGTTAAATTCATAAAAATATTATAAAGAAGTAAAAGCAGGGGAGTCTGGTTGTTCCAACACTAGTTACAAAAGTAATTCGATAATACAGATCACAGAACAATTTGTCCCGGATACTGTAAACGATTGTGCTCCATATTGTTGTTGTTGTTGTTGTTGCTGTGTTGTTGTTGTTTTTGATGATGATGATGATGATGATGATGATGATTGGAATTTATAGATTACGAGTATGATGTAATGCAAGAATAGATGATGTTGATTACTACCGTGACGACGACGATGATCATAATGATAATCATGATGATGATGATGAATGAATTAAGTGAGCTGCTGATGATGATGACGATGAGGATGATGATTATTTTTATGGTGATAATGATTTGACAAAGACGACGATGGGATGATTGGAAACGGGGTGGTGGGATATTTATACTGACAAAAGGCTAACTCAGTCCGTCAAACTTAGCCTGGGACATGACAATCGGATGGGATAATTTTTTGTGTGAATCTTCTTTTCTGAAAATCATAATGAATATCTTTACAATATATTGACATTGAAACAGTCATACTATTTTCACGTTTGTATGATTCTAAAATAATTCAGACATTCTACAATGCGACTGAAAGTGTCAAATGAAAACCCTTTATAAAATACAAATGCTATACGAAAGACCTTTGATTTTATTGTCATAATATATAGGTACCCTGGTATATAACTAAGATTCAATAAAAATACATTATTTTAAGCCCATCGGGTATATGTGACGGCCTATAGGTTAGTACGACGGAGTTGTAATCTGGCAGGTCTTTTTTTCAGGATTTTGGGAAGATGACCCATGCCCATGGAATTGGGAACTTCAGCGATGTTTTGTTAAAAATTGGGGAAAAATTCATCACTGAAAATTTGCATTGATTAAATGAATGCAAATAATTGCCGTCTAGGATGGCATCTTCAAACATTTAAACACTATAACAGTGAAGAAGCCTTTATTTTCAAAGATTTAAGAATTTTTTATTCAATATCTTTATTCTGTAACTTTCAGTTGGGAATTTTTTACTGTGAATTGGGAAATCAATATACTATTTTCAATTGGGAATATGACCCATTATCGGCTATAAAATAAGCCCAAAAATCCCTCAATCGTGTAGTTGCAAGTTCGTTTAAGGTTTTTCAATAACTATTTTTATATAATTTATCTTCAAAATTAGTCAATGTATCATGACATTGTGTTTTAATTTTATAACTTTAATAAAATACAAACTTTTTCATTTCATTAATTTCAAACGAAAAGTCGAACAATGAGTGATTCGTATACATGTACATAAAACATAGAGGTCGTGCTTTTTTTTTCAAAAATATGATAAAAAATATTTTAAAAAGAAATTATGTTTGGACATGATTCGAACCTAAAAACACATTGTCACTGAGGCTAGTTAGACAAGTATTGTGCTGATAATTTTAGTTATATGCATGCACGAGTATATACCCTTGTGCCTATATTAAATTCCGTATGGTTTACTTCGGAATCCGATAATTATCGACAAATGGTTTTTCAAATGTCTCAGACAATAATTAAGTACTAGTAATCGTAGGCATATAAATGTTGCTTATACAGAATGATTTTTCACTTCTGATATCCCTCAGTGTGATATTGCACATAGTCGCCCACTAACAGTTCATCTAATCGTAACAACACTTATAACAGTACGTTGTTGGCTTTAACTTAGAAGCGACGGACAATTTAATATTCAAATATACTACACGTAGTTTGGAGTTCCTTCCCCTTAAACTTCTTTCCATAGTTAATGATAAAAGCAATCATTTTCAACACTGTATATGTCCACCTATACCGAATAACCATAATTCAGTAGATGTGATCCTTCATTCCTTAAATGCGTACAAAAGACATTTGTAAAAAAGAACATACGTCGGAAGTGACACTGACGTCTTTATTTATTTATTTATTTATTTATTTCATATTTCAACAACATTATTACAATCATTGGCATTTACACGAGACGCACTTACTACTCCATATTCATTAACCATACATTCACCTTTAATAATCAAGAAGAAAACATCACAAACTATACAGCAAACATACAAAAAAAACCCAAAAATTTTCCATTTGAAATGATACAAAAGTATAAATCAACGGTCATATGTTTGTTTTTATTGTGCGACTGACGTTCGTCAATCATACAATTTAAGCATGTCTTATCAAACGTCGCAGATCTCCTAGCTTCTATCACATCAGCGACATGTAATTCGATTTGTACGATTCGTAGAGAAATCTGTGCCAGTCTATCTAGTCAAATATTTACATCTTTAAGCAGACATACGCTGTTCGTACGGCGGCCGCGTGACTCGCACGATAGTTGAGCTTAAAGGTACTGTCACACTGAACTGCGACACTTTGCGAGTATTTTGAGACACAAATTATAGGCACATTTGCGAATTTAAGGGACAAAACTCGATCAAGGTTTTACATCCTTATATTAACGACATGAATGCGTATGTCGCCAGAATGTAGCGCGAATAAAAATCTCACATATGTCGCAAGATCTCGCACACTATTGTACGATAGCTTTTTGTCATATGTTTTTCATGATTGCGAAATGTTTGTACTTGCGAAAATCGCACGAAAGTTATGAAACGCAAAAAAGAAATGAGATAAGTCGGTCAAAAATAAAATCAAACTCGAACTTCAGCTCTCAGACATCATTTGAAATGGATGTACTATTGGATGAGAACCCTAATTTGGTTGCAGACGACAATGCCATGCTGAGGCTGCAGGATATCTCACTGCTGATGCTGCTGCTGCTGCCCAAAAAGCCACGACATACCAGAGAGCGAAGAAAAATCGGATTAAGTAATGGAGGGGTGTATAGGTGTGGGAATGGTTTTTGATGGTAATGAAGAACTTAAAAGAAAGTGATGAAAATACTTTCAACAACTTTGATAGAGTTGACCCGGAGTCATTCAGCATACGGGTGGAAGATTTAGGCCCTAGACATCAAAAGAGAGACTGTCCACTCAATTGAAGCTTGTCATTTCGCTCAGGTATCTAACCACTGGGGATTTATACTTGTCATGTAGGTTCAGAGTGGCCCACAAAACCGGCGCAAAAGTTGTGCGAGAGGGATGTCAGGTCATATATGACCACTATTATGAGGAGCATTTAAATTTCCAACAACAGAAAAGGAGTGGAATTAGGTGGCGGAAGGTTTCCCAGAGCAATGGAACTTCCATCTCTGCTGTGGCGGAATCGATTGTAAACATGTAAGGTTACAAGCTCCGTGAGCAGACAGCGTCTACTACGACTACAAACAGGCTTGGTAGTATGTATTTAATGCTTAATGAGGGTCCATTCGCCCTTTCGAGGACAAAATGTCGAGTATGGACCCCGGACATGTCACTAGTCATGCCCTTAAGGTGACAACAGACACTTTCCGTGGTACTCACATAAATGTCATTTAAACCAAGTTATTTTAGTAATAATTGTTATTTATTTAATCTTTGTGCATTAAATGTCGTTGATCATCATAAAAAATAACATATTTGAAAAAAAGCCTTTGTAAATGATTTATTTTGAATAAAAATCCTAAAATTTTAAATCGTCATATCAAAGTCATTTTTTATTTTTTTGTCATCAAACTTTTGGAAAATAACCATACTTATATTATCTGGGGAACCGTGTCTCAAATTTTTTCTATCTTTTCTAAAAAAAATATTACGTAACGTTAAACATTTTATGCTACTTTTTTCACCATACATATTACGTAATTAAAGATAATTAAGTCGCTGATTGAGCAAACAAAAATCCCTGACATGGTTTCCTCCGTAAATGAATTTCCTTTCATGTGCTTTAAACCGCATGTTAATTGCTTGATTATTAAAAAAGTTATGCCGATTCAAAGTTAGTCCGACCTGCATCAAACGAAGTGTCATAAATCGGCTGTTCTCTCTCGAACCCCTACGTTTGACGCTAAATATTTGCATAATACACAAATATCGCACCAGAGAGGGTCACAAGTTGCGGTAACATACTCTAACAACATTTTATGACCCAGTGACATCTGACCAATTAAAAAGCTGCTGATTAATATCAGTTTATAGCCGAAATTTCTTCAATTCTTAACGTGATTTACTGTCCGTCTGGTATCTGTCGCACATGTCACGTGACTATCGGTAAAATTTGAGGCA
Source organism: Ruditapes philippinarum (assembly GCF_026571515.1). Lineage (NCBI taxonomy): Eukaryota > Metazoa > Mollusca > Bivalvia > Venerida > Veneridae > Ruditapes > Ruditapes philippinarum. Next base: position 20,680 of record NW_026867139.1, on the reverse strand, counting down.
CTCAGTGGGGGGAAATGGCACGCGTTTGCGCACCGCTAGCGGGGTATTTAATTGTTTCCTATTATTATCATCAGCATTATTATTGTATTATACCAGTGTCACTCTGCATGCCTGTGTATTCGTGTATGAAATTCCGTTAAGATATAAAATAAAATAACAAAAAAAACTGAGCTTCTGACAGTCTTTTAAAGTCCATGGTAGATGTACAAATAAGAACGGGATATTGTATATTTTTTCCACCAAATTGATAATGCTTCACATATTTTAATAGAAATAAAACGTATTACTCGATCATTATGATCTGGCCTTCTTGACTTCTATTATCATGAATATCATCTATGATCCAGAGAGATCTAGTTTCTACCGGGATAGACAATAAATTTCATACTTTGTCCCAGATTTATTAGTACTGTGTCCGATTTACTGGCGAACAATTTATTTTCACTGAGAATATATTTTAATATCTTTTTTTTATTCATAGAGAAATAATCATCCTTAGACAATGTAAAATGGTTTAGAAATTTGTCAGGGACACCTTACCACAAGTCATATAGGCGTTCACATAAAAAATATTGTCTGTTTTATGTTGTTGTTTTACTTGACATTGTTAGAAAACGAGGTTGAATGTAAAGTAAGCCCTTGAATCCGTACAAAAAAGTATATCAACTCAATGTAATATCTATCAGATTAACGGGACAGACAAATTATTTTCACACATTATGGATATTTTAGCAACTACATTTTTAATCAACCCCGTGGTCGTGCGATTTGCCGCTATGCTTAATTATTTATGTTTCATACATTATGTTACGTACATTGGCCGACAATTTCTTAATTTATAAAAAAAGGCTAAATGTTGAGATATTCATAAAAGATGTACGGTAGTTGTACGATACGTGTATTACGAGAAGTATGGACCAGTATGGACCTGTAATTCACGGATATATGCAACTACCGATTTCCCTCATTGATGCCTCAACAGGGGGCGGAGCGTTATCGATAATCGACAGGTTACGCGAATAGCAGATACAAATAGTATAGGTACCGTTTAAAAACTTTAAAAACACACTTTTTGGACTAACTGTTTCCAAAATTAAATCACGAATGTGTTCAGAAAAGGTTTATAAATCTACTTAGCAAAAAATCTCATTTTAGGTATTTTCAGTGATATTTGACTCCGTTGTCACCTTAAAGAGTTAATTTTGAAGCACAAAGTGGTGATAATTTACCTCCATGCAATTTCCACGGAGTATTACCCAAAGATATGAATTTTGTGCCAAAAGTAGGTCACTGTACCGCGGTCCATGAGAACCTAAATGTACAGTAACCTGTGACAATATGACAATAGGTTAGCCCTGAAAAGGGCAGCAAAAGGCCTGCCTTACAAGCCGTCTATATGTAGGGGCTCACGCACCCAAGCACACCATCCTCGTCGTCTCGGCCTTCTTTGTAGGGCCACTCCCCTCGGCATAAGTCAGGACACCTGCACCTGGTCCGCAATTGATGACGAAGTAGCGATCCCGTTGTTACAGCCTATGGGGTGCTTCTATTTAGTTGAGTTGTGTTTGCTACCAGCCAAGCTGTAAATCTTCTGCCGATGCCCTGTGCCTTCTCAGCGACGTGCAAGCTCAGAGGGGAAGTAAGAAGGCAGGCTTGAGAGAATCTTACTACAAGTTTATATATGTTAATGTTGGCATCTAGGGTGCTGACTATGATGCTAGATTTTTTGTGAGTGCGGTATACATTGAGTCTGGCTCCGTTATTTCTGTGTGGGGCCTTTGTGCAGATAGAGTTTTTCCTTTTCGTCGGCGTGGCATATTGAAAATGCATATGTTGCTTGGACAGACATCAGTTTAAGATTAAAGCGCAAGTAGTAGTAGTTTGTGTTTAATGGGGATCCATCCGCCCGTTAAGCCATAAAAAGTAGCTATCGCCATCGGGTACAAAAATCGGTAATCAGTCATTATCTTAAAGGTTTATTTTGAAGTACAAAATGGTGATTATTGAACTCTGGGACATTTTCGTAGAGTATTAGTCACAGAGATGAATTTTAAGCCAAAAGTAGTAGACCAATGAAAATCCAAAAGTACAGTTACCCGAGACAAGATGAAAAGTTGAGGTAGCACTGATATGGACGTTGGTGCCAACCAAAGAGTTTGCCTGTTTAGCCGTATTCGCCGTTACAGGCACTAATCGTACAGACCCGGGATCCTTAAATAAATATAATCTGCCAATAGGGAGCCTTTCAGTTTAGAATTCATTAATTCTCGGAATGGTGCGTTTATAGTCGATTTTTTTGTGATGTTTACTATTTTGATGTAAGGAAGGCCAATGAGACCATCATATGAATCATGAAGAAAATAATGTGTTGTATCATATCTTTTAAAATTTAAGCAAAGTAATTGTGGAGTATTTTATCAATTTTGTATATTAAATACCCCACACCGGTGAAATATGAATAATATTATAATACATAGTAAGAGTCAGCAAATGATATACAACAGATTATATTATTTGTTTTGCCTTTCCATTGATGGCAGCTTTAATGAAAAGTGGGCTTGTCTGCATTCTATATCATTTCTTGTTGGCTCATATGACTGTATTTGTAAGTTTGGTGCAAAGTGCAATCAAAATTCTAAAGAATATGTCTCATATTGGGTGGTAAAGTAAATAGAAGTTTTTCTTTTCATGGCTTACGCTTGTCAAACTTTTTAAGAACTTGGCTGATATGGGACAGGGCTTTATTTGTTTCTTAATGTCTTAATGTATTCTTAAGGGCCTCAATAGTCCAAATTCATTTTATCTGCTTGCTTAATACGTGGAAATCACAAAGAGAGGGTTTGAGATGGTTCGCGATCTACGCGATGATTTTGTGATTCATTCGAGAAATTTAGTTGAAGGATCTTTGTTGAAAATTCAAGCGACAAGAAAGCGAAGGCATGCGATTCATGCAACGAAATTGAGAGCTTTCAAGACATTTTTTAAACTATCTCGCGAATACCGTTCGCAAGTGTGTCGCTCAAATCCGCAGCCCAATGTGACAGTAGTTAAAAGAAGGACAAAAGCCAACAACATTTTGAACGGTCGTCGCAAGATAATCGTGCAACAGACGTGCGCTTGTAAAGACAGTCGTGAGACAATGGTCCTAAATTGAAAAAAAATTGCAGGGTCATCGCACCACGCACAATAATTTGCAAGGCTGCCGCACGATAACTGTACTTTCCTCGTGCCAATTTGACAATCAGAATTAAATACAACACCTTCATTTCATTTGTTTCAATGAAAGCGGGATGGCAATCCAGCCACAAAGGTTGCATTTGAGTTTTCTAAGACGGAGGCTTCGTGAAGAAGAAAAGTTACATGCAATATATCTGGTGCTGCTTATCAGAGCGCAAGAAGTCCGGAGAAGCCGGTCCCGGAGTTTGTGGGCCGTGACGTCGGTTGTTTAGCCAGTATCAGACCCTCTTCAATGAGATGGATAAAGAGTCCGAGGGTGATTATATAGGCTTTAAAAGTAGGAGCCGCAATATATTTGCCGAGTTGATGGTACGGATACCCCGAGGACCAGCAAGTGGAACAGGCAAGTACATAGTTGTATACATTACGAGAATGCATTGAAAGGTCTGGCCGCCAAATACATTTCTTGTATCACCAATATCGCTGTTGAAGATTATGATACTGTACCTGTTTTAAAAAGTTCTGTTCCATAGTGATGCTGAGTGTTACGGAAGCGGACTACAAGTTCATATGGGCAAGTGTGGAAAGCGAAGGATCAGCGTAAGATGTCGGCATTTTCAGTGAATCCCCCCGGAGTTTTGAAGTCAACTCGGTTTCCCGCCGGCCGAACCACTTCCTGACGATGACTTGAAGTCCCATACTTCCTAGTAGGAGTTGACGGATATCCCTTAAGAACTTAAGAACATGAGAAGCATGGCACACGAAGAGAGAGTGTTCAATTAACGGCAATTCTGGACTAGACGCCTTCGGCATCCTGGATTATCGGTGAAGAACTTTGCTGACGACCTTGCAATGCAGTTTTGATAGTGCAATTAGCATTTCTTGGGGTACTCTTACACTGCACAACTAAATGAGGATCAAGGCCCAGGCATTCAACTTGGTTGAACAGGAGGTTGAAAGAGGTAACAAAATTCCCATCCCCAGGGCGTCAGCTTATTGCTGGAGATAAGCGAAGAGAACCCCTTAAAACACGTGATACCAAACGAACAAAGAGGCTATTAATGTGCCTAGAGGGAAGACTGCTGTGGCGGGACCATTTTATGTGATTAAACAAATGATTGTTTGTGACATGATGGCACTCGGACTTAATGCATTGGTGTACAAATATTTTTCAAAACGATTCGATAAGAAATGTATTACTTTTTATTATAAAACGGAAAGACGCTTCAGTTATCAGTTGGCCTTAAAGTTTGTTTTTTTTAAATCTTTGTTAATAAAATACTGTGAACATCCGAACTTTGGACGTATACATATGTTAAAACTTATACATATTCTTATTCATTACTACAAATTACGTAAAAAATCTAGGGATAATTTAAATGCATAATAAGAAATGTTGTTAATGTTGCTGTTGAAATATGTTATTAAAGTAAAAGCACTTTCTTGTGTTATACACAGATGTAAGAGAATAGAAATCTTACTGATAGTTCAATGCGTGCATGAACTTGGTACACCTATTTTTTACAATAAAAAGTAAATTAAATGAAGTAATGTCGCCGTCAAAGTGTTATTGAGAGGTGGCTTTTAATGAGAAATCGTTGTTTTATATGCTTAAAGAAATAACGAGGTTTCCAAGTATTTGACCTCAGAACATAAAACGTTATCAACAAGTTTCATAATAAATAGCCAAAAGATAAAAACACTTAATTGCAAAAGTTTGTGCTTCTGATTTGACCTGGTTACCTAGTTTTGATCCGGTATTACGTATCATTTTTTAAAGACAAAAAGTTTAATTAAGATCGGGTACGAAATGTGATTTTGACATGATCTTCAAACCATTGGCATAAACATTCAATGAACTTTGTTTGAAATGAAGGAAATATTAGTAATGCTGCATTTGCGTGTGTTGTCCCCAAAGTGTGTTGCATTTAAGACCAGAAAGAAACAGATTGGTACACTTGTGGAGAATTAAAAAAAACATGGATGGGTGATATGAACCCATTTTTGTATCTGTGGCTATTGGTTCAAACCCTGTTTTAGTCCCTATTGAAACCTCTAGTTGTACTGTTATAAGTTAACTATTAGTAGGCAGTGTCATACATATCAGCATTATGGGTTAACATATGCCCTCTGTTAGAAAAACAAACTTGCTAAGACTTGAAGTGTTGAAAATCTGCTGTTTAATGGCTCGAAGATATTTACAAGACATTTATAGCATAATTATATACAATGTATGGACGATGTTTTGGAAAGACATGTTTTAATGCAGACTTAACTAGACAATGGTATATATACCTGCTTAACCAGAAGGACGTGACTGACTGACGTACTCCAGTAAAGCATCTTCTATACGTAGAGCCTTCTTCTTTAGATTCAGGAAAGCTTTCTTATCCGTCATATCATATGCATTGTCCTCGACGCTGTCCTCCTGATTTCAGGCACGATAATCCAAATGACCTGTTTTTGGCACCTGTACGAACAAATGAGGCAATATCCAAGAAGTTTAAGTAAAATTCTTCAGCATTACTTTAAAACAGTCATCACAGTGTGTATTAAAATTTAATTAATGCATTTCCCTTTATTTTGAACATGTGTTTATTTTGTCTTTCAAAAAAAACCTCAGTTACCCTTATACTTTAATGGGCCTATGCCAGCCTATGAACAAATGGGGACAAATAAATATGAAGAAATAGAGAAAAATAGAATCCCTAAAGAAAGCCTAACACAGCAAACTTGAAAATGTTGCAGGCTCGGTTTGATTGAGCCTGTTCATTGACGGTTCTGGAAAGTGCAAGTTACCGTCCACGCCGGTAAGTTACCGGCTTAAGCAGAATTCAACATTTATAACATGTATACACAACAATGATGTCCTGCTGAACGATCTTCAAGGATCGAAAATATAACATCTTTGATTATATATACGGGGAGACCTTTTACAGCCGGCACAATGTAAAAATAACACTGATGTGACCATAAAATAGAGAAAAACAGAATTCCTAAAGAAAGCCCAACGGTTCTGGAAAGTGCAAGTTACCGTCTACGTCCCCTAGCACCGTTTACAGTGAGTAAAATTTTCATTTTCTTGACAACAATCCAAATAATGCTTACCACTGTCTACCCAAACGTAAAGGACCTCGATGTCTTGTGATCCCTGGCGAAGGAAGGACTTCACCTGTCATGCCTTCCGTTTATTAAGTGTTTCTGTCGCCTGTCCCGATTTATGCTTCCAAACCTTTCCCACAGCCGTTCTCTGGTTGCGAAACCACCCTTGAATCTTGTCCTCTGTAAATAAACAAGAACCGGTTTAACCGGATGATGCTCCCCGAATAGGTTTTGGGCACAGAAAAGTAGACCGTTTTAAGTTTCAAAGTTATGTCCTGGACAAAGTTCAAAGTGCAATAATTCCAAATTAAGGCAAAACAGAGTTACTGTTCTTTGCAATGCTCATCTACATAATGATATCTGTCTACCTATTAAGTTTCTTGTTCATATCTCCTATAGTGATAGAGTTATGTCCCGGACAAAGTTCAAAATGTTAATATAAACAAAGGCCAACAACTCCAAAATTAGGCAAGGAAGAGTAACGGTTCTTGTGCACTTCACATCTACCCAATGAGATCTATCGACCTACAAAGTGTCATTTTTATATAGGTTATACAATCAAAACTAGGTCCTGGATAATGTTCAAAGTGTTAAAATGGACCAAGGGCAATAACTCCAAAATTAGGCAAGGCAGAGTTATGGTTCTTGTGCATTGCACATCTACCTAATGAAATATATCTACTTACAAAGTTTCATGTTGATACCTTGTTGTTTCAATGTTATGTCCCGGACAAGAAAAGCGGACGGACGGACAACCGGACGGACGGACAAAGCGACGACTTTATGCTCACCCTTCGGGGAACATAAAAAGAGAAGCATACAGTACATGAAAGACGGCATACAGTACATATAAGACAGCTTAGTATTTTGTGCTGAATTTGATAAAAACAAATATTTCCTCAAAAGTTATAGATTTTCGCTGAGTGTAGATTACCGACTGATGTGCTTAGAATAAAAGATTTGTTCTATATCATTTGCTGGCTCTTACTATGTATTATAATGTGATTCATATTTCACCTGTTTGCAAAACAATATCTGTCAGTCAGGCCCGACTGAAGAATATAATCATTTATTTTGGCAGCAACACCTTTTTTTTCTTTATGGTGCATATAATGGTCTCATTGACCTCCTGTGTATGAAAATAGTAAACATTACAAAAGTAGACTAAGGACATATGTAGTATTTATTCAAAAAAGTAATGAATTCAAAATTAATAGGTGACATTTTGGTAGATTATAACCTTTAAGGGCATGAATGGCGACATGTCCGAAGTATTTCTCTTAATGCTTGTAATGCGGGGAAAGACACTTCAATATAGGCAGGGACGACAATGAGAATCACAAGGGGGGTGCGTGAGCCCCTAGTTAGCAGTGAAGGCTACTCCTTGCTTTGCACCAACAGCTCTTATCAGAGTTTCCTCAACTTTTCATATTGTCTCCGGTAACTGTACGTTTTGGTGATGACCGCTGTACAGTGACCCTACTTTAGGCTCAAAATTTATCTCTTTGACTAATACTCTTTACGGAGTTCAAAAATCAACACTTTGTACTTTAAAATTACCCTTTAAGGAAGTGACTGCTGACATATCAGTGTTCTGTGCCAGACAGCGAAAGCTGCTTTTCGTGCTTAACGGGTGAATGAACCTTCGATAAACACAAACTACTACTACTCGCGCTTTAATCTAAAATTGATATCCGTCCGAGCAACATTTGTGTATTTCAATATTTTGTATTTCCCCGTTGATGTTCAAAGACAAAACTAGACCTGCACCAAGGCCTTCCCGCTCCGCAGAAATAACGGAGCAAGTCCCAAAGTATACCGCACACACAATCAGTCAATATCAGAGGTTTCAACATTACCATAATTAACATATAGAAGTATAAACTTGTAGTTGACATATACAAGAGCAAGTATAACAATCAAGTAGAAGTCTTTATGGTCGTTGTAGACGATGCCTAACCTTGGTAAAGCTTGTATCCTTACCCTAACATGTTTGCAATCAATGCCTCAACATCAGTGATAGAAACTCCGATTCTTGGAGAAATCATGCGCCACCTCCCCACTCTTCTTCTATTTTATTGTTAGAAATTCCATCGCAAAAGTGGTCTGATATGGTTTGATATACACCTCGCACAACTTTTGCGAGGGTGTTGTGGGCAACCCAGAACCTAAATGACAACGACATATACGAATCCCTGATTGCAAAGTACACAAACGTGATGGCAAGCTTCAATCCAGTGGACAGCTGAAGTTTGTTTGTTTTGATGAATAGGGCCTTAATCTTCAACCATCATGATAAATTGACTGAGTATCCCTTTAAGATGCTTCATCAGCTTCTCGTACATCCCATCAAAAACATAACATTCTCAGCAGCTAAATTAGCATCCAATTGTTGATCTGTCTCAAATGATGTCTGACCGCTGAAAATCGCGCTTTTATGCAATTGCCACCGCCCATGCTTTTGATGGCTCTTGTTAATTTTATAAAAGCCCATGCATGTGATGGCTCTTGTTAATCATATAAAAGCCATCAGCATGGGGGTTGTGGGGGTATGGCGGGTATTTATCACATTCAGTGATAGTTCAAAAGCTGTTTTAAGGTTTAGTACAATATATAATAACTGAATAATAAGCTATTGAATATGATGCGATATTCACCGGAAAAAATAATCGCCAATATGATATTTCGACGGAACTAACGAACTATCGGCCTGTAAGTAACTTAAATTTCTTATAAAAAATTGATACAAAAGCGGCACTCTACCGACTGAATGAGCATGTAAGCGAAAACAATCTCCTTCCAACTTATCAGTCGGCATATCGCCAGTTCCACTCAAAACACCAAGAAAGCACTGCTATGATTGCTCTTGATCTGAGTGCTGCATTTGACACTGTCGACCATAGCATTTTACTTGATTTTCTAAAGTCCCAGTATGGTATATGTCACTCCGCTCATAGATGGGTGGATACGTACTTAAGACCATGCAGTTGTCGGGTGAACGTTAATTCCAACTTGTCAACAGTAAGAGAGCTTGACTGTAGTGTCCCCCAAGGAAGTTGTTTGAGGCCTTGGCTATACCTGACCTTTAAGATCGAATCGCACCATTGTATAAGATATCTTGGTGCCTTCTTAGATAAATCTTTAAATTTTAAAAATCATATCAAACGAAAATGTAAAACTGCTCTTTAAGATCATCGCAGTCAGCTGTTGGATGCTATGAAATACCATTTAACAGAAGCAAGACCTTTTAAGATAAAAGTTTTAGTACAATAGGTCCAAAATTATGGAATAAACTTCCCAGAGACCTTAAACAAAGCAAATCTGTAGAAATTTTCAAGAGACAATTGAAAACTTATTTCTTTAAGGACTTCTCCTCCCTATTCTAAGCACGGAATTTATGGTTAGATATAAACTGTGATGTCCAAAAAACGGTAGAATATTGAAATGTGATTAGAAAATTACTGTACTGTAAATATTTGCCTTAAAGACCGAAAGATAGAGAGATACTTCTGTGTATGTATATGTGTGATATTTGTATATGTGTGATATTTGTAAATGTATGTGTGTGTATGTGTGTGTGTATGCATGCGTGCGTGCGTGCGTGTGTTCCACGAAATCGTTCTTATTCTTTTTATCAATTATGTCAATATATAATGATATGTATTTTAATTTACTTTTGTTAATGTCTTTTAGATATTGTACTACGCCATTGAATATGTTTTATACGTAGAAATAGGCGTTTAATCAAATTATCAAGTTTCAAAAAATTCAAAGTTTGTCACATACTTCTAAGGTGACAGATTGACTTGACAAAGGAAATTCACCTTAACATTTTTCTGTTTGAAATTATGAATAATAATTGAAAGATTTTGTTTATACAAACAGCTAAAATAGTTTTTGCTTGGTCGGATTGACAGCTAGTTAACACACATTGAAAAGGTTAACAATATATTTTTATTACATGTCCCAAATATGTGATTCTTATATGAAATGTTTAGAAGTAAAAACTCAAAAAGATAAATTTAATTCTAAAAACATAATACTTTTAAAAGAATATTTTAATATGATATTGTAAATACAAGTACTCAGAAATTCCCTGTAAAAAAGTACATGCAAGTATGAGGCATTGGCAATGATATTGTGCATGCTCAATCAGGTATTTTAGAGGTATTTCTTTTACAAAATCGAAGCATTCATTTTTCAGCAAATAATCAGCTTATTCACTTTGAGCATACCATTGTAAACAAAAAAAAATATTTGTATTCATTTTATATTTTCTCAAACTTTGTTTAAAGTTTTAAAAATTTGCAAATGGCACTAAAATGTAAAATGCTATACAAATTGCCATACAAATGTGGTTTTTGGAATATCTGTGATAGATTTTACAGTTTTGAGACATATGTTCTACACATTTTTCTTGTTTTCACTCAGTGTCAATGGTTTATTTTTCACAAGTTTAGTTTCTAATTTTGTAGAAAACGTCAATGCATATTGGGTTTTTTCCAACCTTTTGATTGCAAACTTTACATGTTTTCGCCTTTCCTATAAAACATTGTGTAAGTTTTATGACAGTTTATAAATGTAAAGAAAGTTGTCAATTGTTTCATAAAAACTACGACAACTGTAATACAACTTCTTTGTTTCACCACATAGACAAACAGTCGATGGTTGGTTAAGTTTCTCCAACAAAACTTTTCCTGCAGAACAGTCTCCTGCCACTTCTTTAATAACATTTAACGCCCAATCACACACAAAGACAGTACCATCATCTGACAGTGACATTCTCCTCGGATCACTCATGCCACTATTACTACCAATCACATCACCCTGCCAGTTCAACCTTGTTACTGTCCTCATGCCACAGTCAGATAAATAGATAGAACTTCTGTTACATGTGATATAACATGGATATTGAAAAATATTTTCCCCAACAATTGTTGTCAGTACAGTGCCATTCATATCAAGGATCTGAAGTTTTGCAGGACGAAGGTATGACACCACAAGTGTACCTTGGTAACAGCCTATACCATGGCAGTCTCCACCAACCTTCACAGTGAGCTTCGTTTTGAGTGTGTTTGATGAGATAGATATTAACTTTATTGTTTGCTTGTCAGGAATTGTAACAGCAAAGTCAGTGCTTGTTACATGTGTGATATCCAATGGTGCATCGTCTACTTGTAGTTGATCAGACCAAGATTGATTGCTGGTATCCACCATCTTTACAGCTTTGTTGTTGTAGTCAGTGATGATAAGAAGATCAGGAGTCAGCAGAGTCATTCCGGTAATCCAGCATTTTGTTTTTTCTTGTGATGTCTTCACACAAATTTTTCCCTCGTTTAAAGTGTGTCTAGACTTTATTTGTACAGGTTTGCACTCTTTATTTAAAGTTTTCTGTATCAGTGTACCTAATGACTTTCTGTATTCAGGTTGGTCAATATTGATTCATTTGCTTGAAAGTTGTGCTCTTTGACATCATATGTTGATAGCTGTAGTGCAGTTTTCTCAACTTCTGCCACCAAATTTTCTGCAAGCTTTAGCTCCGTAAAGAGTGTATTAGCTTGTTTTGATGTGTTGAGCTTCTTGACTTTTTCCAAAGATATCTTCAAAGATTTGGTAATTTCTTCACATGATGTTTCTACTAATGTGATATTTGAGTTATTTTCTTGTTCTGTGACCTTGGCTACATGCACAACCTGTCTCACCAGTTCATCAAGTCTCTGGTTTATTTCTTTCCGAAACATATTAATATCTTTTAGTGCATCTTTGAGTGATCTGTTGGATTTCACCGTCATTTGCTTGATATCCTCTACCATCTGTTGAAAATGATCAGAAGTGGTATTAAGTGTTTTCAGGATAGTTAGATATTCTATGCTGTCTATTATATCAGCAGAAATATCAGGTATATAATCAACTTTGCAGGAAGTAGCTTGATGTCCAAGGGTAACACAAACACTACAAAGTAATTATGTATGGTCATATCAGTAGAATTTGTTTATTTCTTTTGGATGTTTATAACATGGTGTTGTAAGCTCATCAGATTGGCTTGTGTGGATAGATGTTGAGGGTTGATGCAAAACTTTAGGCATACTTGTAGCATCTAGAACTGTATGATGCTTGGTAGATTTAAGTTTTTTGTGGACTTCAAAGCATGTCTTGCAAAGGTGTTCCTTGCAATCAGTGCAGTAACCATGGGCAGGGAGTCTAGTTCCTTCCTCGTCACAAGGCTGGCAGTAAACTTGATGATCTTCATCTGATGCCATGGATGTTGTCGATGATGAAAATTGTTTTGATGCTTTCTTTCCTGAGACCGCCATGTGTTTTACCTAAAATTTAGCAGAAACACATTGTGCATGTATCCATTTGTTTCATTCTATTAGCGAATGTCAAGCTAACATAAGGCACGTCCAGTCTTACTGGTCAAGGAAGACACCAACATTCCCTCTATGCATTTTTAAACAAAATAAGTTGGCAAGACAAGAGTAGAACCACCAGCCTTTTAAAAAGCAAGCTGCGTAGCTCCTCACATCAAAAAAATATATGGTTTCATTAGAGTTTTATGATGCATGCTGTGTTTTAAACTTTTAATTGTAATGATTGTTTTTACATGAAGCATCTGTAAGAAAGTTTAATTCAATTACATGTGTCACAATTGTAGTCATTGTGTTACAATCCATCAATAATGGTCCCCGTACACAGACTTTGACTTCACTATGTGACCTTGACTTTGGTAGTAGGGACCTGGATTATGTGCATAACACTTAGCTTCACAATGGTAGTCATGATAATGAACATTTGTGTTTTAATTACTCTATACATAATGACTAAATGGTACAAATACACAATTTTATATTTTTATATGAAATTTGACCCCGATGTTTGACCTTGACCTTGGCCACAGGCACTAGAATTTTGCATGTGACACTCCGCCTTAAAATGGTGAACATTTGTGTTAAGTTATATTGAAATCTCTTGATGCATATAGAAGTTTTGCTCCGGACAAGCGTTGTACAATGACCTCTAAGCGTGACCTTGACCTTTAACCTAGAGACCTGATTTATGCGCATGACAATGCTTTTTATAGTGGTGAACATTTCTATGACGTTTCATTAAAACCCCTTTATATGTATAGGAGATATGTTCTGGACAAAATCTCTATATTTTATCATCTTTAGTGACCTTAACCTTGCAAACATATTGACCTAAAGTACATCTTCCACACCAGTAGTCATGATTATGACCATTTATGTTTCAATCCCTCGATTAATGATGACTAAATGGTCCGAATACACATTTTCATATTTTTATATGAACTTTGAACCCTATGTGTGACCTTGACCTTGGCCACAGGCACTTAACTTTTGCACGTGACACTCCGCCTTACAATAATGAACATTTGTGCCAAGTTATATTGAATCCCTTTATGCATGTAGAAGGATTTCTCCAGACAATAATTGTTTTAATGACAATGCTCCGGACAAGCGTTTATCAATGATCTCTAAGTGTGACTTTGACCTTTAACCTAGAGACCTGGTTAATGTGCGTGTCACGGCATCTCATAGTGGTGAACATTTTTATGAAGTTTCATTAAAATTCCTCAATGTGTGTAGGAGATATGCTCTGGACAAAATTGTGGACACCTGCGCCCGCCTGCATACACCCGTTTTTCAAACGGGTGTATAAAAAAGGCATAATTTTATCAAATTTCATGACGACATTTATATACTGTTGTCTAAAAGTGATGTGATGGTCAACAGTTGGTTTAGTCAAAAATATAACTGAAATTCTAGACTGAAACAGGAATACTGAATAATTTTGTCTGGATAAGCCAGAAAAGCTCGGCAAGGTGGGGAGATTGGAGGGCTTGTGCTCGTAAAAAATACTATTAAAGTTTCATTAATATAGCAAAAAGGAAGGTAAGCATGTGTGTGACTGAAAATCAAAACAGGTGTATAAGATTTGTCTTTCTATCATAATTTTATATGTATATTATAGTCCAGCTCTGATTTATACATCATGATGACAGCAAATATTTGTGTACAATTTCATTATTATCATTTAATATCAAGTTATTGTGTTTCATTAGATTGAATAAGTCTAAACTAGCTCATATTATTTTGTAGAGACAATCCCTATTTTTGAGATAAAAACAATAAAGCATTTGAAATCTGATTAATTATTTTAATTTGAAAAAAATGTTAAAAAAATTCTTTACCTTAACAAAATCCTTTATAATTGTTTCACTTGTCAAAACCTGTCCTCTCCTATATAACAAGGGGTGCAAACATTGTTCTGTCTCTATGTCTCATCAGATAAAATTTCATGAATCCCTCCTTACGATTCATTGATTACTTCCTTTTTATTTTACATTGATTTATTATCACCTTTAATCTTATGATAACGATATACCTATTTTAAATTATGGAAGTGAAGTATAGGGTTTTAATCAAGGCAAGGCCAAAGAACGCTTACATATGCAATTTTGCAAAAGACTATTAGAAGTAAAGAAAAACACACAAAACGACTTTATTCATGGTGAATTAGGAAGACCGCCTTTGCAAAATATGAGATATTATAACATTATAAATGTTTGGATAAAAATGTTGGCAACAGATTAAAACAAATATGTTAAGAAGGTGTATTTATTGTTGAAACAAGATATTATTGATAATCCGAACAGAATTGATTGGTGTTCATTGTTGGTTTTTATGAAGTATGGTTATTTTAGACTGTTGGAGACTCTGAACTGTTTTTGTATAATGTGAAACAAAGATTAAAGGATCAGTTTTTACAAAACTGGTCTGGTAGACTAAATAACTCAAGGAGAGCTTTGTTTTATAAGTACATTTTTAACCACATATTTCAACCATATCTTGGTTTGATAAACGTTAAAAAAATTCCGTGTTTTGTATATCACGATTAAGCTTGTCATCACTTAGACTTTTTATTGAAAATGTCCGATGGACTAGACCTGTTAGCACTCCAGTGCCATTGTAAACCAATCCACTTTAATAACGAAAAAGGCAGATCATGATTAGACAACACCTGGTATGTTTACTGGTCATGTGGTTGCAGCCTGCAGCATAAGGGAAAAGGGAAAATGTAAAACAAGACACAATTTATAGCTTAGTTTTTTCTGATTATCTATTTAAATAATGTTTTTAGAATCTTCAAATATCATTTTAAAAACTATTACAATAACCTACGAAAAAAGCCATTCTGTTTCCAAGTGTACGTGTCGTCTACGAGAGAGATGTCATATCTGGAAAAAAAATCCGTGATGAATATCGGAAAGGAATGGTATACATGTACATGTCGGAGAGAAAATACAATGTCGCCGTAATAAAAAAACAGATAATTTGTCTTCAAAAGAGTTATGTAAGGCCTATATCAAATCATCATTACTGCAGACGTGCTAACGCATTTTAACCAAAAATAAATAACGTGTTTCGTGCGGCAGCCGTAAGAGAGTCGTACGAATTCTATTAATGTCGCAAGGTTGTCGCAACGTGGCAAGCTGTTTTCTCAACATGCACATTATTTCTGCGATTCTTTTTTGACAGATTCTGGACTTCTCAAGACTGTCGTAAGACAATCGAACGACAGACACACGATTTCTAAAAGTTCTCAAGTCATAATGTTTTGCGTTTGTCTTGCGACGACCGCGGGGTTGCCGCACGAGCATCGTACGGCCACCGCGGGCCGTAAACAAATGCTGTCACATGGCAATTGAAGATCGTAAGACAGTCGTATAAGTCGTACGGCAGCCGTGCGACAGTCCTACGACCGTTGCGTCAGTTACGCGTCTTAAGCCTGCGTCACATTACACTCCGATTAGGTTTACGATCGAGGACCGATGCCTGAACGGGCTGAAATTGCCAATTTTTTAAAGGTCTCCGGCCGGTGACCCTCCGGTGTCAAGTGATCGGTGGGGCACCGTACGGGTAATCGGAGAATTTTAGTGCAGAGTTATTTTCTTCCGGCATCCGGTACATCGCCAGCGCAACGTAGCAGACACGGTAAAATACCCTCCGATACCCGACCGGACACCTTTTGTTATCGGTTACATACCGGTTAGAAATTTTACCTCCTGGGCGCCAAATATTCCTCCAGTTTCCGAGCGGTATCTGAGCGGTCACCGAAGGCGTCTCGGCAGGTTACTGACCGGGACCCGGATGGACGCAGTACGTCGCACGTATGGTCCTAAAATGTCCGTAAGGATAGCGTTGGGCAAGGCTTTGACCCGTGTTCAATTCATCGGACGACGGTGAAGGTCACTTTCGTTGTACAGATGTTATCAGTACCTTGCGAAAAGGAAAAAGATTATTACTGTTTAACTGCTTGAACGATGCGGTGGATGGACTGTGCTCTGGTATGTATATTACTGCCAATGTCCTCAGGGTAAATCATAAATAACACCATCATTCTCTCATTAGCCAGCGTGCAGAGCTGAATCGGTTAAATAGCTGGACTTGTAATCTGTACATTGTGGGTTCGATTCCCGGGATGACCAACTGAAATTACTAGGAATCTTTTAGACGAGACTTTAAAGCGAGGTCCCGTGTATGAGTGCTGAAACACTTTGATAGGTAAAAAAGAAGGAGAACGCCGCTTTCCTTATTGATCTTGTTTTTCATATTTTTCTGAAATGGGGGCATCTTGCTATCTGTATCTTGCGCTGTCCTCCAACATTTAGAACAACTAATACTCTTCTGGAGGACTCGCCTATACGGTCAACCCATGGCGAGTATTTAGAAACTCAATTACACACAAACATTCTCTCTGTTTTCACACACGTCCATGGAGGTTACTAAAAGTTTTCAAGTTTCATTAACAATCTTTTATGAAAAAACTTTGATTTCAGAGTGTAATATACCTTCCAAAACAGAAAACAAAGAAGGGGTAGGGGAGAAATCAGAGGAGAAGAGGAAAAATGCCAACAAAAGTGGGGTGAATAACGGCCGGAAAATGGGATAGCATGCCATACGAATACCGTCCGACAGCCGTCCGGTGAAGCCAAGGGTTTTCACCGGATGTCCGGGCGAGTACCTTTCGGAAACCGTCCGAATACCTAACTGACCACAGAGGGAGAATGACCGCCCACTTCTTCCCGGACATGATTGAAATGTTTCTCTCCGATCTCAAATTATCAACGGTGTCCCATCGATCCCTCTATATCGGCCGGTCCCCGCTTGTAATGTGACGTAGGCATAATATAATTTTCAAAATCCTAGAACATGCCAGTTAAACATCTAGGGGTGTAATCTGTAACATAAAATCGGCAAACATGTTGCAGCTTATCCTTCATCACCCTCGGATTCTCTATCCAGCTCCTGGATGAATATGTGATACTAGTACTAGTTAGCCAAACAACCGACGTCGCGCAATCTAGGGTTTGACCCACCAACGCCTGGCTCGTCTTATTCTGTCTTGTTGCAGTCTGATAAGCAGCTCCAGAACTATTGCGTGGCGCTCTTCTTCTAAATGACGTCTCCGTCTTAAAATACTCAAATGCCTTTGCTGTTGGATTGCCATCCCGGTTTGATTGAATATGGAGTGCTCTAATGATGGTGTTGCATTCAATCCTCACTTTCTAATTCGTACGATGAACGTACAGACATCGCAGGCAGCCTTGCGAATTATTGTGCGTCGTGCGGTGCCGCTGCGATTTTTTCAAGTTCGTACGATTGCCTTACGATTGTCTTAACAATCGCACGTTTGTTGCACGGTCATGTTTTTGGTTTTTGTCCTACTTTCAAGCTTAAATATCGTGTGAGCCATGCGGCTCCCGTATGAACAGCGTTCGTCTGCCTAAATATCTACAATTTTTTCTAGAAAGACTGCCAAATTGCCTGCGACCTTTCTACGGCACAGTTTTCTCCACAAATTGTACGAACCAAATTTCGTGCGGCTGATGTGAAATAACTATTTTAGAAACTAAAAATAAATGCCTAGAATGAATCTCGCTGTTACAGTAAAGAGCCATTATTCCAAAAGGACCTGCATTTTCCGACTTGTCAATTTTTCTTTCTTTTATCCCGTTGTTTACTTGTCGTCTGCAGCTATAGCTTGATCGTCATAGTTTTATGAACCGGGACAATTCAGCCACTAGGTGTTCATTATCAACTTTGAGGCTTGGTTTAAAGAACTGGGAAAATTCACCAACAGTTACTGGGTATTCACTACCGGGTATCAATATTCGGCGATCTGCTTGATGGTTCTCAAGCAGATTTTGTTGTGAGAAAATGTTTTTGCGTAGGTTTATAGTATCCAAAAGTGATATGTTTGTCTATGCTGAAAGCGTAAACTCGATCGCGTACTGAGTATAAAAAGGTTGAATGTGGAATAATGCCAAAGGAATCTTTCAATGTCAACTGACAGTATACCGGAAGTAAATGGTATCCATAACAATTATTGTCTACTGGAAATTCTTTTATATTTCTTCATGCCGGATGTATGCAGTTTGTAAACTTTTCCACAGGTAAGTTAGCATCATTGTTTGAACAATTTGACAGGCACGCAAATATATGATTTATAGATTAAGTTTATCTAGTATATTAAAGGGTTTATTCCTCTAAATGGCAGCATGACAATGTTGGCGTTCGTGAATGCATGTGCATACTGGTCCCTACAGATGTCTTTCTTTATTGATCATTGACATGCCTTTTGTAACTACGTCACAATTCGCGGAAGAAATTTCAGGCTTGAGTTTGACACATTCTAATGGATCTTGATATGTCAATGCAAATATATTGTTGGACTTATTTTATCGCTTTGGACAATATTCTTGTAGGGAAATGAAAGCTATATCCAATAATGGGACGTTTCTAGTCGAAGCAATATCTGACTTTTTGAATTCTTTACATAAGACTTGTTTCTCATTTCCATTTTCAGAGGCAGCCCTATCTTTCTCAATTACCTCTTAGATCTTATATATATATATATAGTGTGTGTGTGTGTGTGTGTGTGTGTGTGTGTGTGTGTGTGTGTGTGTGTGTGTGTGTGTGTGTGTGTGTGTGTGTGTGTGTGTGTGTGTGTTTGTATAGCAGACAATTAGAGGACCTGAGACTGATTGCACACCAACAAATAGAGGACCTACCTACAGCGTGAGGACTTACACTCTAGTCCTCAAAATGTTTTCCCTTTAAATCACGTATGTAGTGCCGCTACGCTATTCTATTTGAAAATTATTAAGTACTCATATTGACGGGTGTACTGGAGTGGTATACACTTATTACGCACATTTTTCCTTGTCACGTGACTTGACACTGTGCGAAACGCGCACCTGCTATGAATATTCATTATCATCGGGATCGTCAGGCGCTTTAAAAAATCAAGCGTCTATTCTTGCAACAAGCCGCCATTTTGGACCACGATAGTCAGGTAAGAGTGTCTTTTTATTTTCCTATAGAGGACATTTAACTTAATGAAAATCATTAAATTGTCGTCGGGAGAAGGTGCAGTAGGTTTTGTTTAAGCAAATACGTACAAAGGTTAAGATTCAATTGAAGACTATTGTACATTTCACCACTTTGTTTATTTCCCGGACGTTCATAGCAAAAAATATTTTTATTCACGTACATGTACATGTATGATAGTGCTCTGAAAGTAGCTGTATTTCTTAAATTAAAAACTGCATATTTAAAGGTCGTATTTGTAAACATTATAAATGATAAGCTAAAAGGTGTGCGTGATTTTTGTTGTTGTTTTATTTTAGTTTTTTTTTTTTCATATTCTGCAAAAAACAAAACGATTCGCCCCCATTACGGCTCGTCTTACTATTCAATTCGTGTTAGTTTAAGTATAACATATTTTATTTGTTTAGAAATGTCTATGTTTTTGGTGCATCTTATGTTTATGGAGAAGAAAATCAGAAACAATATGAACTAACAATTCTGTTAAACCATTCTGACTTCCTCCACCAGTAAAGCTGGAATGTCGCGATATGGCTTATACTGTGTCAATGTGACGTAAAACCCAAAACAAACAAAAAACCATTCTGTATGGTATCTTTAACTCAACTCACAGACCACAGGCTCCGCGTTTTATTTTCCTTTCATGGTTAAAGTAAACGATCAGCAGTGTTTAGAAAGATAAATTTACAAGTTTTTAGTTGAGACATAGATCTATAACATAGATGTTATCTACATCTGTGGACTATAAGATATTAAAAGAAAAAGAAAATTTCTTATAAATAACTTTCCAATATACATTCACAGCTATAACTTTGCATACATGATGAAGATCTAGTTCATGTTTGCAATAATAATAGTAGTAATATTAATAATAGTGAGTAAATAAAACAATTGGGAAACTCTTTCTAATGCAGTCATGCAGGAAACGGATATTTCAAGATAATTCGATATAGAATACAATATAGGTACTTCAAATATTTCCCAAAAAA
>NW_026867138.1:0-10638 GCF_026571515.1 Ruditapes philippinarum | reverse complement strand
GTTGAATCCAGTAACAAAATTGAGCATTATTGTGTTTTCATATTTTTCAAAATTTTAATGAGCTTATAGTTTCTAACACTAAATTAAATTGTAATAAATTTTAAACTAAATGTTTATCGAGAAGCAGTGAGTCAAGCCTGAAAATTTACAAGACACAAGACTATATGATAGTATGTTTCACTAAGCATTTATTTCTGTATATGAGCCGTGTCATGACAAAACCAACATAGTGGGTTTGCGACCAGCATGGATCCAGACCAGCCTGCGCATCCGCGCAGTCTGATCAGGATCCATGCTGTTCGCTGTCAGTTTCTCTACCTGTAATAGAGTTGGTAAGCTAACAGTATGAATCCTAATCAGACTGCGCGAATGCGCAGTCTGATCTGGATTCATGCTGGTCACAATAGCACTATGTTGGTTTTGTTGTGACACGGCTCATATTATTACTATTAATGTTTGGATTATTCACTTGAGGTACCTCACTACATGTATAACAGCTGTTTCTAGAAGTATGAATATTTTGATAACATTTTACATTCCTTAACAAACATTGTTACATTGTTCATTGTACATATTATTATGTATATAGAATTTATAATAAAATGTAGAATTTATAATTTTTTTATTGTATGTGTTTTCTTTTAAAGATTTTTTGATGACTACAATTAACAAAATTAAGAACATAATTTTATTATGGCAAAACATACCCAAGTTATCAAGAAGATCAATTATAAATCTAAAGAATATGGCTTTGAAATAGTAATTTCTATTAGGGGTGTGGATCGTCCAATAAGTGACAATCCGATATGTACCACGATTCAGCACTTACGATTCACAAATCGAACCACAAATCTTTTGTTATCAAGACTACCATAAAAAACATGTTTATTTAAAACAAAAACAACAATACTAAACATTAAACATGTAAAATATAAACTAGGATTATGTTTTTATTTTTTGTTTTTTGAAACCAATTATTTCCTAGCTCAGCATCATGGTACATGGTCTTTAACCGGCAAATTTTATTATGCCCCCGCCATATAATGGCAGGGGCATATAGTGTTACCCTATTCCGTCATTCCGTCCTTCTGTCATCATCAGTTTCTGTTCATTATCTTAATAACCCTTGCACATATTGAACTCAAATTTGACATATGGATATGTCATGGAGAAAATACAGATCAAGGTTCGAAATTGGTCATGGTTCGAATGATTTTTGGCAGAGTTATTGCCCCTTTTACATTGAAAATAATATGAAATTTTCAGTTTCCGTTCATTATCTCCCATTAACGGTTCAAACAATTCAATTCAAAATTGACACATGGATATGTCATGAGAAAATACAGGTCAAGTTCGAAATTGGTCATGGTTCGATGATTTTTTGGCAACGAGTTATGCCCCTTTATACTTTGAAAATAATATGAAATTTTCAGTTTCCGTTCATTATCTCCCCAACGGTACAACACATTCAACTCAAACTTGACATATTGATATGTCATGAGAAAATACAGATCAAGTTTCAAATTTGGTCATGGTTCCGATGAATTTTTGGCAGGTTATGCCCTTTTACTTTGAAAATAATATGAAATTTTCTGTTTCCATTCATTTACTCCCCAATGGTACAACACATTCAACTCAAACTTGACATATGGATACGTCAAAGGAATGCGCAGGTCAAGTTCAAATTTGGTTCATGGTTCAATGAATTTTTGGCAGAGTTATGCCCCTTTCACTTTGAAAATAATATGAAATTTTCAGTTTCCGTTCATATATCTCCCCAATCGTACAACACATTTAGCTCAACTTGACATATCGATACGTCAAAGGAATGCGCAGGTCAAGTTCAAATTTGATCATGTTCGATGATTTTTGGCAGAGTTATGCCCCTTTCACTTTAAAAAATAATATGAAATTTTTCAGTTTCCGTTTATTATCTCCCCAACAATATTACACATTCAAACTCAAACTTGACATATGGATATTGTTTGTTTGGAATGCGCAGACCAAGTTCGAATCTGGTCATGGTTCAATGATTTTTGGCAGAGTAATGCCCCTTTCACTTTGAAAATGATATGAAATTTTCAGTTTCCGTTTATTATCTCCCCAACAATATTACACATTCAACTCAAACTTGACATATGGATATGTTTTTGGAATGCGCAGGCCAAGTTCGAATTTGGTCATGGTTCAATGATTTTTGGCAAAGTAATGCCCCTTTCACTTTGAAAATGATATGAAATTTACAGTTTCTGTTCATTATCAACCCAACAGTGTTACATATTCAACTCAAAATTGACATATGGATATGTCAAAGGAATGCGCAGGTCAAGTTGGAATTTGGTCATGGTTCGATGATTTTTTTGGCAGAGTTATGTCCCTTTCACTTTTGAAAATAATATAGATACATCTTAGGAATAAGCAGGTTTAAGTTTGAACTTGGTCGGTGGTTCAATGATTTTTAGACAAAACTTATCTTTCCTGAATGTTGGAAAAAATTTTGAACTTTCAGTTTCAGCACTCATTACTTTTGTGGAAATGTATATAGCCATTATGTTGGCTACAAATATGCAATATGCTATTTTTTTAAAAGGTTAAGACTGAATAGTTTTCAGTGCCTTGAACATTGTATAAAAATTGGTTAAGACTGAATAATTTAGTGCCTTGAACATTGTATAAAAAATGGTTTGTGTTAACATTGAAAAAGTTTTTAAGGGCTTTGAACTTAGAATGAAAAAAAATAATTTGTGCAAACAAATTTGGAACTAAATATTATAACATTTGAAATTTTGGCTGCATGCGGGGGCATCCGTGGCATGATGACACATTTCTAGTTTAGGTAAACTTCATATAATTTATACTCAAATTGTACTTTTCTCGATTTTATGAGTGTAAGAAACAGTGAATGTATATAAAAAAATTACGAATATTCAAGCTCAAATTTTCATTTTGATTCGTGATTATCCGAGTACTTGGATACTCGCCCCAGCCCTAATTTCTATCATTGGGTATCCGACGATGAGTAATTTCAGACATTTAAATGTGAATTGGCAAGAATGTCGATAAGCATGTTAGATTAATAAAATATAAAATGTAAGTTTTTTAATAAAGCTATTAGAATCTAAACCAATTTTTTTTTTTTTGAGGGGGGGGGGGGGGGTGCTCTATTCTAAAATTTGCCCTTGTCCATGCATTCCTTTCAAAATGTGTCACATGTAGCTCTAAAAGTGCTTCAGCTATAGAGTCAATAAATTTTACAGGAGTGTGAGGTGCACCTGGGGTTCTGCGTGTGGATTAATTAAATTTTGTTCCAGTTACAATGTATATAGTCATTAAGTATTTGTAGAGTTAAATTGCCCTTGACTGCCTAAAAACATTTGAAAATGTTGTGTCATGTGTACCTCAAAATGTGATTGAGCTAGTCATGAAACTCAAATTGGAAGAATGTTGGTCAGCAATGTGTAGTTATGCACCTGTGGTTAATTTGCCAATGTTTTCATTTTCTTTTAAGCATACTTTAGGATATAACATTGAGATTTGGAATTCTTGGCGGCTAAATATTTGGAAAAATTAAGATGCCAACGTTAGAAAAATTGGATGTGACAATCTTTATGCCGCAATTACCACTTCTATGATGTAATGCACTTGATATCAGTATCATCATTAAAGGGAAAAACAAGGTTAGAATAAAAACTTGATTTCAGAAAACGAATACTATAAATAATAAATCTGCAAATTTTCTGCCGCCAAATAATAATATTAAACGAATGATAACGAAATTTAAATCGCCAAATCGCCGATTTCTACAAATCAGTAGGCGCGGCCATGTTTGTGTATTGGCCGTATAAAAACAGGTGCGCGTGATGTCATTTCCCCACATCTTTAGATTTATGATAAATCTCAGTTGAATCGTAGCGAAATATTACATAATAAAGTATTGACCAGACAATTTAATTTTCACAGGAGGTGTAGAGGCCCGATTTTTTATTGTTACAAAATACGTAACAATATCAAAAAAATAAAAATAATTAATAAAGAAACAAAATAAAAAATCAACGTCTACCGGTCGCAAAACTTCAGGCCAGTGATGCCCGTTACTCCAAACAATGCTATGTTCATTAAAGTCTCATCTTAATGTAATTAAACAATATTTCACAGAGTTAATAAATACACATGTTATTATTTAACAAAGTTTCACAATCAAATAATGTAATTAAATAAACAAACCCACCAACGAATAATTGGCTGTTACTTATTGAACGGCGATCATTATCATTATTATTTAAATCCTACTAAATCGTGTTCTTAATAGTACATGTAA
Organism: Ruditapes philippinarum; assembly: GCF_026571515.1. Taxonomy (NCBI): domain Eukaryota; kingdom Metazoa; phylum Mollusca; class Bivalvia; order Venerida; family Veneridae; genus Ruditapes; species Ruditapes philippinarum. Next base: position 6,320 of record NW_026867138.1, on the reverse strand, counting down.
TTAAATTTTTGCAGTTTGATTCTGATTTTCTAATTAAAAGGTGTGAACATATGTTAGTAGTGATGTCCACATTTCAAAAATATAAGCAACTCTTTTGAAAAGTAAATTGTTTACATGTCTGTCAACGTACGTATGATGCTTCGTGGTATTCATTTACATCGTAATCGTAGCCTAATATTAACTGCATGCAAAACATTTTTATTGGCTGCTCAAAAATCTCATTTGCATAATTTATTCACACAATTGCTGGTTCTTACTACTTATGACTAATACTGTGCATTATCCATTTTTAATTGTTCCTAATTTGCACCAAATGTCCTGTCACACTGTGTACTAACGATTTTTATTGCTCCTTGTACGCCTCTGGTGCCGACAGAACCTTTTGATCATGCACAATGTTGCCCTGATTGGTTTTAATCAACCCTTGTCAATATTCTTATGACGAAATAGACATTTTTTTTTACGCTTCATCATTTTGAACTGAATGACCTTAGGGGAAATTAAGTTCCCGCACCTGTCAAGTTATAGCTGTAAATTACAGCATTTCATACAAAAGCAACACATTTTTTCAGTTTACAATTATCATTTTGAATATTAAGTAGATTTATGATTTTTTTTTTATTGGATTAAATTTACGGTAGTAGAAATGGGCTATCTGTCGGGGAAAGGAATTTGGTAAGTAGATAACGAAGAAAAAGCTTTAGGGAACTGGATAAACCCTAGAATAGCGTAATTATAGGGGAATGGGCAACCTGTTGCTGTTGGTACCAGTTTTGACTGGGTGCCTAAATAACCTAACGGGAACAGTTTTGTTTTCATACGATATTAGGTCTAGCTGCCGATTTCTTGCGCCATTTTATTTTTTAGCGTCAATGTCGGAAAATCGAGTCCTCAGGAAATAATCTGCATATTGGATTTAGTTGATATTTACCGCTGAGAAAAAAAGATACATGACTGGCGATGTACCCTATTCAGACCAGCTTGTCTAGCGAAAATTAAGTACCAAAATAAAAGGATATATCGTCAATTTGAAAAGTTTCTCAAAGTACCCAAATTAAATTGATGGTTTATCTTTTGAAAACTAAGCAGTCATTGCTTAAATCATGTGGTGGGATCATCAGCAAGCTTGAAAATACCGCGGCGTCTTCAATTAATTAATTTAAAGCAATTCAGTTCCATAGATGTTTTTCATAAATAATAAATAATGTGCGCAATAAAATTAATAAGGTTTTCGTCAAGATATATTTCAGTTGTACCAGCGTGTACACCTATACCGGAAGTGGGCTATAAAACACGTCACCCAATCTCGGTCTCGTCTGTCTCGCGAGAATGACAGAACGCCAAAAATGGCGGCGCAGCCCATGAACTTATTCTCAAGTAAAAAAATAGTGTCTTAAAACACGAATTTCTCACTTAGAAGGTTGATGTCAACAAAAAAACTGTCATGGTACCTCTTTTTTAATGATGAATATTTATATTAGACAGACATCAATCCATCCATTCCTATTCCTTTAATATAATCCTGCAAGGTCACATTAAAAACTTTTTAATTCATCAAAAATGACATTACATCAACATCTAATAAAAACACTTTATATCTGATGTTCAAAATCTACAGTAGGTCGCGTCTAATTCCGTACATGAACGTGCTACTGATACGGTACGGAACGGGACAGCCCATAGCCTTTAAATCTCGGTTTTCTAAACGCTTTAGAAAAGCGGCTAATGAGACAGATGATATTTTTAAGTTGTAAAAAGCCCATTAATTTAATAATTAGTTCTTTGCAATATAATATGTCAATCATTTGAGACGTAGTTTTACTGATGATGTCAATGGCCTGTTGAAAACTCGAATGAATCCAGGTGTAGAAATAATAGATTTCACTAGACCAGATGGCAGCAGGAAAAATCTGTTTATAACCAATATTCCAGGTGTTCTACATGAAGATGATGTCGTGGTAAATCAGTTACCTTTTAATCTATCCCCTACTTTTTCTTCAAAATGATATGTTTATTGTTACAGTTACAATGGCACTCTAACATAAGAGTCCTATAACATATAAGACGTTTCCATTAGTACTACGTACACTCCAACGTCTTGGCGCATCTGTGTCCGAGTGGTTAAGGTCGGTGACTTCAAACCACTTGCCCCTCACCGCTGTGGGTTCGAATCCCTACAGGGACTTTGGATTCTTTCATGTGAGGAAGCTATCCAGCTAGCTTACGGAACGTCAGTGGTTCTACTCATGTGCCCGTTCGTGCCTGAAATAATGCACGGAAGTGCACCTGATGTCTTCCTCCACCAGTAAAAGCTGGAACGTCGTGATATGACCTATACTGTGTTGATGTGACGTGAAACCCAATCAAACAAACAAACAAACTCCAATGTCTTATCGACTCAATCATTAGTTCCTTTAGATAAACATCCAGCAAAATCATAAGTTCCTTTAGGAAAATGTTAAGCAATTTTGAAATGCAACATAATCCGTCATAGTTTACAAAAAAAACAATATTATGAGTCAAAAGATATGCAGACTGTAAGTTTAAACATTCTTGCATAAATGTGCAACAAAAAAATAAGAGAAATTAATTTCGTCTACAGTATATTAGGATTTGTATTAACCACTGGTAATATGACCAAATGTACATGTATATAGCGGTGAAAGTAGAATAGATTGTATTGGATTGGATATACTTGCAATCGAAGGTGAGTCATTTCATTTGTTGCACATTCATGCAGAAAGGTCTAATTATTTTCTTGGTAGCAACTGTATTATTATAAACCAGAATGCAACTAGACTATGCATGTGAAGTCCACTGCCCCCATAGTCAAACTCAAATTGATCAGATAAAATCGGTGTAAAGAAGAGGTGTGTGTCTGTGGGAACAAATCTGTCTTTGGACACACATCCCGTGTTTCCCAGTTGCCTGTGTCACTTAAATGGCACCAACTAGATAATAGTATATGTTAAACATATCAACTGTAGGCTCTCCATGATGTACAAAATCACTCATGATATAGTCGCCATCCCAATAGAATGTTATTTTATATATTTTAGATTGAACTACGGAAGATTTTTGATCCATTTGGATTGGTGTATGGCGCACAAGTTTATCCAACACAATGGAAAACTGGACATAAAGCTGATAATACTGCTGGTAATATGTTTACTTGTGTACTGTTTACTTATAATGTACACTGTACCAGCATTTAAGTGCATTTCACCAGTAAGTTTGAAAGACCTTAAGAGCAAAAAAATTTAGAACTTTTTAGCTCGCCTGAGCTAGCTCAGGGTGAGCTTTAAGGATTGTTGAATATCCGTCGACATTTAGTTTGTTAACACTCTAGTGGTCACATTTTTGCCTCAATCATCATCAAACTTGGTCAGGATGCTTGTCTATGTAATTGCTCAGATGAGTTAGAACATGGGTCATCTTGGATGAAAAACTAGGTACTGAAAATAGAAAAATCTTGTTAACCCCCTAGTGGCTACTATGTTGGTCCAAATATCCAGGAAATTGGTCAGAAAGGTTGTTTTGGTGATTTCTAAGTCAAGTATGAATATGGGTCATTTGTTGTCAAAAACTAGGCCACACAGCCCAAATAAAATGGGATTGAGCCTTTATGATCAGGTAAGCGATATAATGACCATCATGGCCCTCTTGTTAAATTCTTTTTAGTTGACAAAATGGTTCTGCATTTGGGCAATAACTAAGTTTGCTACTACCTGCAATCATAACATGTTTTGATATTTCACATCAGTTAAGATCTAGGTCATCCTGCATTACTTCATACTGGTGTATTATTATAAGTATTGTTACAAAATCCATAAAATAAAATCAGCTACATGTATATACAATTTCGTTTAAACAAATTTCTGTTAGAAGTAATAAGCTTAATGAAACACTCTCAAAACCATTCCTGGAACCAACCAGTACTAAGCAATTTGTGTTAAGTTTCTTGCTCAAGGACCATAAAAACTTGCCCCTGATGCCTGAAGGCGCTAGAACCTACTAGCCAGCAATCTGTAGGTTACTAGTTTGACCTGTTCACCACTTGGCCATGCCGCCACTCCATTTCAGGTTCATAGTAGTGCATATATATGACAAAAGATCTGCAGGTTAACAAAGTGTTTGTTGTTTTTTAATATTTTTATTATATCATTTTAGGAGAGACAACTAGTGGTTACTATGCCTTTGTGACATTTTACTCTGCTAATGCTGCAACAAAGGCTAAAGATGAACTTAAAGGAGTGGTGATATTAGGTGATCAAGAATGCAAGGTAAAAGATTTGGTTATGTCAATCAGTTTACTTATAAACCATTCTTATTGCGTAGATCACTACATCATATTGGTTTATACAGAATTTATTTTAGTTCAATTGTGTAGGAACCTATAAGCTTAAAGACACACTTTCGAATCTGTTCCTGGAACCAACCAGTTCTGAGCAAAGAGTGTAAAGTTTCTTACTCAAGGAAACAATGACTTGCCCTTGACGGGATTTGAACCCATGCGGCTAGCGATCATTTGATTACTAGTCTGACACGTTAACCACTCGACCATGCCGCCACTACATCAGATTGTTCCTCATTTGGCTAATTGGAGTTATCATATAATTGGATTCCAATGACAATTTCCCCACAAAATATTTGTTTACAAATGTCAATGTTATTCAAATAATAATGTCAGAGTAGGGACTGTCAGTACTGTCAAAATGAGTGAATATGTGCATATTTAATTAAATATCATATATTGTTATTGAACGATCAACAATAGGTCATGTGTGCACTCTGTCTATATTGTTTGGTACTAAAATGGCCTTTTTATATGCCCGAAAGGGCATATTATGTTATACCCCCTGGCGTCCGTCTGTCTGTCCGTCCGTCTGTCCGTCCGTCCGAGCCAACATTTGATTATTATGAGCTTCATTCCGTAGTTAAATAAAGAACATAAACTCATAAAATTTAAAATTAAGAGCTTTTTTTTGTTTTTATGAGCTTATTTTGCTTATGGACGTTGGTCCAGGTGGTGTTTATGAGCTCAATTGCCTCATAAACATCAAATTTTGGTATGTCCGTCCGTACGTCCGTCCGTCCGTTAGCAATTTGGTTTCCGGAGCATAACTTAAGTTCCATTTGGCCCACAATGTTAAAACTTCATAGGATGATTGTCCATATTGGGTAGAAGACCCCTATTGATTTTCGGGTCAAAAGGTCAAAGGTCAAGGTCACTATTACCTTAAAACTGAAAACGGTTTCCGGAGCATAACTTAAGTTCCATTCGACCCACAATGTTCAAACTTCATAGGGATGATTGTCCATATTGGAAGAAGACCCCTATTGATTTTGGGGTCACAAGGTCAAAGGTCAAGGTCACTATGACCTTGATACTGAAAACAGTTTCCGGAGCATAACTTAAGTTCCAATTGGCCCACAATCGTTCAAACTTCATAGGATGATTGTCCATATTGGGTAGAAGACCCCCTATTGATTTTGGGGTCAAAAAGGTCAAAGTCAAGGTCACTATTACCTTAAAACTGAAAACGGTTTCCGGAGCATAACTTAAATTCCATTCAACCCAAAGTGTTCAAAACTTTCATAGGATGATTGTCCATATTGGGAAGAAGACCCCTATTGATTTTGGGGTCACAAAGGTCAAAAGGTTCAAGGTCACTATGACCTTGATACTGAAAACAGTTTCCGGAGCATAACTTAAGTTCCCAATTGGCCCACAATGTTCAAACTTCATAGGATATTGTCCTATTGGGTAGAAGACCCTATTGATTTTGGGTAAAAGGTCAAAGGTCAAGGTCACTATTACTCCTATATAACTGAAAACAGTTTCCGGAGCATAACTTAAGTTCCAATTGGCCCACAATGTTTAAACTTCATAGGATGATTGTCCATATTGGGTAGAAGGACCCTATTGATTTTGGGGTCAAAAGGTCAAAGGTCAAGGTCACTATGACCTTTGATACTGAAAACAGTTTCCGGAGCATAACTTAAGTTTCAATTGGCCCACAATGTTCAAACTACATAGGATGATTGTCCATATTTGGGTAGAAGACCCCTATTGATTTTGGGGTCAAAAAGGTTTCAAGGTCACTATTACCTTATAACTGAAAACAGTTTCCAGAGCATAACTTAAGTTCCATTCGACCCACAATGTTCAAACTTCATAGGATGATTGTCCATATTGGGTAGAAGACCCCTATTGATTTTGGGGTCACAAGGTCAAAGGTTGAAGGTCACTATTACATTGATACCTGAAAAAATATGTTTCCACGCATAACTTAAGTCCATTTGACCCAAATTTTAAA